>NC_084553.2:32920950-33170950 GCF_033978685.3 Nerophis lumbriciformis | reverse complement strand
GGACATGAATTCCATCCATCACTTTACTGAGCAAAACTCTTTATTGTCGGCCATAAACACATCACCAAAACATTAGTAAAAAAATGATATCTAGCAAAAGTGGTGATTTTCTGCAGTACAAACCAGACCAAAAGTAACTTTGTTTTATCAACAGCTGCCGCTCGCTCTTTCTCACGTGCGCCAACACTTGCACATATGGCACTGAGCCAGTGATGCGTTTACAGCCACACAAAAAGTCGGACAACTCCAACACCACACATAAAGTGTAATTCCAGGTCATTACACTATGATTTACCAATCAAATGTGTGCTTATTCTAGTGTCATTTATTAGGAATCTTAATTTATAAATATTAATCATTAAATGCTGTTAGTATATTAAATAAATACTAATACAAATAAATTTTTTACAAACAGGAAGTTGCAGGAATGTACACATGATCCCCTGCTTACATCTCATTGTGCAACATGTGAATGTTTTAATGGGAACTAAATGCAATGTCTGAAAGGGGTACCAATTATTTCCAAAGCAGGACCTCCACCCAGACAAACAATACAAGTACACAGTTCATGAAAAACAATATTTGTTGTTATTGTCATTGTAAGTGGGCCTAAACACTTATATTAGAAATGGAAATGACTGCTGTTATTTGATTATAATAATAAGAGAATGTTGTCTGTCTATCTGTGTTGGCCCTGTGATAAGGTGGGGACTTGTCCAGGGTGTACCCTGCCTTCCGCCCGAATGCAGCTGAGATAGGCTCCAGCGACCCCGAAAGGGACAAGCGGTAGAAAATGGATGGATGGATGGAGATTGAACTTGTTATTTAGTCAGGTTTGGGACAGGTGTGCTGCTGGTGTAGCCACAGTGTGCACGTCTAAAGTTGCTCACATGGGCTCCACTCAATGCTCAGGGACTTTTTGCGTTTGCTCACACACATGAACAATTAGAGGGAACATTGATTGACAGAGTGTGTGTACCTTCAGCGGTGAATGATGAGAAGAGGCAGAGTTAATCCTTAAGTGGTGGAGGTGAAGTGGCATCAGAATCTCTATCTCTCTTTACTAGCTTCGTCGAAGCATGTTGCTTATGTAGCTTGTTTCAGCAGATTTGAATTGCTGTTTTGGGCAGTAGATGGGATCTTTGATCCAAAGCACAATTTACATTTAACTAAAATGTTCTTTTCTTTGTGCTCGACAAAAGAAAAGTAGTGAAAATATCTCCATGTTAGCAAACTCGACTTCTGGCTCCGCCATGATCAGACACGCCCCCCCCCCCTCTCCACACTCACACGCACACACACCCACACAGAGCGCATGTCTCTCTCTCTTCTCCGGCTTGACACAAGAAGAATCAGAACGATGACAGAGCATAAAAAGTAACGTAAAATAACGCAGTAACGCATCATGTAGTAACGGTAACTGAGTTACTGAAAATAAAAAATAACGCGTTAGATTACTAGTTACCGCCGAAACTAACGGCGTTACAGTAACGCGTTACTTTGTAACGCGTTAGTCCCAACACTGTATATATATATATATATATATATATATATATATATATATATATATATATATATATATATATATATATATATATATATATTTATATATATATATATATATATATATATGCATGTACAGTATATATACATATGTATGTATGTATTTATGCACATATTATGTGCAGTATATGTGTATGTATTAAATATATATTATGTCACATATATATATATATATATATATATATATATATATATATATATATATATATATATATATATATATATATATATATATATATATATATATTAGTAGTGCATGTTCTTAGGAATGGTTCTGAGGTAGATTTCGCTGTATAGTGCAAGGGTAGGTCACACAAAATAAATCTAACTCCAGCCTTTTACAGTTCCTTTGTTTGTGTTATTAATAAAGATATTAACACAGTGGTACTTTGACGCAAGAGTGTTTTGAGATAAGCGCTAATTGATATGCTTTAAGTTGCAAGAAAAACATTTGAGCTACAAACATCTGCACCATTTGTTGGCGTCGTAAACGTAACAGTGAACCCTGTAAGATCTGACCAAAACATCCCGTCTTACTCGCTAGCATTAGCTTATAGCTAGAGATTGATATAATTGTGCTTTCCAGGACAATGATGAGAAGAAGAAGCTATTATTCATCGCCAACAATGCGAAGCGATTTGAGTGTATCATTGCTAGTTTGCACCATACTGAAGCAGTATGAGTCTAACACCAGCCAAGGATGTTAAAACAACATCTAACCGGCGGACGTTTATCCACGAAAATATGGAAAAACTACTGATGGTGTGTTTGATGGAGAAGCAGCTGGAAGGAGACGCCGTAGAAGTCCACTCTACAAGGAAAATACTGTACATTATTATTATTACGTGTTGGCCCTACGATGAGGTAGCGACTTGTCCAGGCTGTAACCCCCCTTTCACCCAAATGCAGCTGAGATAGGCTCCAGCACCCCCCGCGACCCCGAAAGGGACAAGCGGTAGACAATGGATGAATACTTCATAAAGGCCAAGCACCAATGATTTCAATTCATTTCAATTGGTAAAGTTGATTTGTAAAGTGACGTGCTTTGAGTTCTGTCACTGAACCAATCAAGCTCTAAAGGGGAATTTTAACATTTTTGAATTTTGCCTATTGTTCACAATCATTATGAGAGACAAGAAGACAAAAGTTGTTTTTTTCTTTTGCTTTCTATCATATAAAAATTGTCTTGTGGTTGGTGGCTAGCAATGCAGCTAATGGGAGCCATCAATTCTATCACTAAATCACTTTAAAAATGCATTCAAAAACGGGTAACAATACTTCACCTGTTTAATAATCAAACTGTAGCGACATTGTTATTGTAAGAGCAAACACTGAAGAACTATTTTTTGAGCGTAGTAACACATTGGTGTGTTACGGTATTAGCTGTAGAAGCTAACTATGGCAAGAGATAAGCGAGCTTCTACGTCAACAGCTGAATCGTGTTTAAGTTTGCAATGCACAACAAGTTTGTAATGCAATAAGACACCAATTTCTACTGACTAAAAAACATGAACAATCATATTACAGTATCTGTAAAGTATTTGCCCACATTTCATATTTTGTTTGTACACAGCTAGTCAGACAGCGTATGCTGATGATCATGATCAATATAAAGTGTGACTCACTCGAAGGTCTGTTTGGTTCAGCTGGCCAGGGATATTTTGTTTCCAGTTAATTATGAGTAAGCAATCCATTTATGTCGGAATAGCTTGGCTTCAAGTTCCACATTTGCGTGCTCGCTTATAGAAACAGCAGTTCATCATCCTCAATAAATTAGAATTGAAAAAGTTAAGGTTGTGAATCCTCATTTGTTGAAAATTTTATGTATTTGTTGTTTGTTACCAAGTCTGCCATGATTAGAACACACACAAGCATATTGCATCCGGAAGTAAGAACGCACATTGTCGGACGTGCGCTGCTATGGAAATGGAAATAAATGCGCTTAAGAATTAGTTCCAGCATTGATTAAAATGATCAAAATACAGTAAATATTGTACATATTGCTATGAACGTGTCTGTTACTACATTATATATATATATATATACTTGCAGGGTGTATACAAAATGTTGATAGAGGGTTTTAAGTTGTTTTAGAGAGCTTTGAAAGCTACAACAGTGACTCCCATCAGCCACATCTTCCAAGCATTTTATTTTATCCTCTTTACCCCCCCCCCCCCCCCCCCCCCAAAAAAAAAACATGTCTTTTTGTCTCTTATAATGATTGTGAGCCATAGGCAAAATTCCAAAAAAAGTGCAGTTCCCCTTTGAGTTGAGGTACTACTGTAAATACAAATGTACAAGATTTCTAACTAACAAATGCCTTAATGCTTTGGACCTTTGCAAAGCTTGGTTGGATTATTTCCCATATATTACAAATATATTACTGTATACGGACAGTATGCATCTGTCTTAGAAGGTGGTATCTGTTGATACATAATGTATATCATACAAACCCCAAAACCAGTGAAGTTGGCACGTTGTGTAAATTGTAATTAAAAACAAAATACAATGATTTGCAAATCCTTTTTAACCTATATTCAACTTAGTACACTGCAAAGACAAGATACTTAACGTTCGAACTGGAAAACTTTGTTAGTTTTTGCAAATATTAGCTCATTTGGAATTTGATGCCTGCAACATGTTTCAAAAAAGCTGGCACAAGTGGAAAAATAGAATGAGAAAGTTGCTCATCAAACACTTATTTGAAATATCCCACAGGTGATCAGGCTAATTGGGAACAGGTGGGTGCCATGATTAGGTACAAAAGCAGCTTCCATGTCATTCACAAACAAGGATGGGGCAAGGGTCACCACTTTGTGAACAAATTCGTGAGAAAATTGTCGAACAGTTTAAGAACAACATTTCTCAACGAGCTATATTGTAAGGAGTTTTGGGATTTCCCCATCTAAGGTCTGTAATATCATCAAAAGGTTCAGAGAATCTGGAGGAATCACTGCACGGAACATTGAATGCCTGTGACCTTGGATCCTTCAGGCGGTACTGCATCAAAACCCAACATCAATCTCTAAAGGATATCACCACATGGGCTCAGGAACACTTCAGAAAGTCTCCGTCAAAAACTACAGTTTGTCGCTACATCTGTAAGTGCAAGTTAAAACTCTACTCTGCAAAGTGAAAGCCATTTATCAACAACACCCAGAAACGCTGCCAGCTTTGCTGGGCCCGAGCTCATCTAAGTTGGACTGGTGCAAAGTGGAAAAGTTTTCTGTGGTCTGACGAGTCCACATTTCAAATTGTTTTTGGAAACTGTGGACGTCCTGTCTTCCGGAACAAAGAGGAAAAGAACCATCCGGATTGTTATAGGTGCAAAATTCAAAAGCCAGCATTTGTGATGGTATGGGGGTGTATGGCAAGGCATGGATAACTTACACATCTGTGAAGGCACTATTAATGCTGAAAGGTACATACAGGTTTTGAAATAACATATGTTGCCATCCAAGCAACGTTATCATGGACGCCCCTGCTTATTTCAGCAAGACAATGCTAAGCCACATTCTGCACATGTTACAACAGCGTGGCTTCATAGTACAAGAATGCGGGCACTAGACTGGCCTGCCTGTAGTCCAGACCTGTCTCCCATTGAAAATGTGTGGCACATTATGAAGCCTAAAATACCACAACGGAGACCCCGGACAAGCTGTACAGCATGCAAGAATGGCAAATAATTCCAACTGAAAAGCTTCAAAAATTGGTCTCCTCAGTTCCCAAATGTTTAATGAGTGTTGTTAAAAGGAAAGGCCATGTAACACAGTGGTAAAAATGCCCATGTGCCAACGTTTTTGCAATCTGTTGTGCCATTAAATTCTAAGTTAATGATTATTTGCAAAAAAAAAAAAAAAAGATTCTCAGTTCTAACATTAAATATCTTGTCTTGGCAGTCTATTCATTTGAATATAAATTGCAAAGGATTTGCAAATCATTGTATTCTGTTTTCATTTACGAATTACACAACGTGTCAACTTCTCTGGTTTTGGGTTTTGTATAAGCAGCAGCTGTGTGTTACAGTGTCAGTTGTAACTCGATCAGCCACACAACAAAATGTCTGAGTTGACTTTGTGCATTTGTATTTTCCAAGTTATGTTCAGGAGAAAATAAAGTATTTTTAAGTAAATGCCATGATTACAAGTAAAACATGTATTGTGTGGGCATGTGCGTGTGTGCACACAGTTAGTCAGACGACAGCTTAGACTAGGGCCAGTTTGCTCTGCTTGGCATTCCAATACAAACAAGCTCCTCTTGCACCTCTTTTGTCCTGCAAGCTGATTAGATTAGCCTGGACGTGTTAACCATCTATCTGATCTACTTTTCCTTTTTTTCTTTAAAACAGCACGTTCATGTCTTTGGATTTAGTTTACGAAAAAAGGCTCAGGCTCACAACAATGTAAAAGGTAAATAATATACATTATGCTGACCAGTTTTTTTCTGAAGTTGCACAGGCGTACTTTAAGTTTTGTCTAGTGAGTGTATTTATTCATTTACTTTAAAATACTTGTGGTCAATGAATTTCCACAACATCCATCCATCCATCCATTTTCTACCGCTTGTCCCTTTCAGAGTTGCGGTAGGTGCTGGAGCCTATCCCAGCTGCATTCGGGCGGTAGGCGGGGTACACCCTGGACAAGTTGTCACCTCATCGCAGATTTCTGCAACGTATGAATTATTAATTATAAGTGTAATATTTTCCTAGTTTCAAAGTGAAAAGTAAAACTAAATATTGTTTTTAACAATATGAGAGCCTTTTTGATTTAAAACAACACCCACACACACGTCTTAACCCTTAATGCAATCTAGTAATGCTGCCTGAGGCTGAGCCAATCAGAAGTCACGATACTGAACATCATGATCTAATTGGTTTGGTCTCATCTAGTGGCCAATACCAGTGATATCCTTTAGCCATTTGCATGCTTTAAAATGCTGAATTTACGCCCAAAATATAAAGAATACGCTTTGGGGGGAAAAAATGACGTAGTGTAAATCCGTAAACTTTTAAGCCCTGTATTTGCATATGTATGTTGATTGGAAGAAAATGCACAATAAACCTGAACAGAAATATACCAAATGATGCAAATATATTGACATCACAAAACGGTCATTCAATGGTTATATTTTACTAAGGTGATGTGACGGAAAAACAGCAGGCCATTCGCGTGCCAGTTCAGTCCAAGTCCAATCAGGCCACCTCCACAACTGCCCAATCAGCCTTGGAAGCATGTCCAAACATGACATGTCTTTGTTTGCATTGGTACTGGACACTCAGCCCACTCTCTAACACTAATACGAGATTGTGGATGTATTTCTTAATAGAATAGAATAGAATAGAATAGAATAAACCTTCATTGTCTGGAAAATTGTCTTTGGCTCACCAACACAGACGACAGACTGTACCGGTACTAAAATACAAACGGTGTCATATATAAAACATATAGCAGACAATAATAACAGAGGTTAGGACAAACAGGAATGACAGTAAATATAAGTTAGGACCTGAAAGAGTATCGATAAAACATAAAAGTAAAGCAGTGTGTCAGCTGCACAAAAAGTATGTTCAGTCCCAGCAAAATAGGCCCAAATATAGTATATATTTCCATAAAAGTTCAACTAAAATGTCACATCTATGTTACTTCAAAACAAAAGCATTTGACCACCGTGTGGAGGTCTCTAATTTTGCGCCTCCCAAACCCCTGGGGAAAAGGATATAGGACAAAGAAATATGAGCGGTATCTTCGGCTACAGAGTCCACGTCCCAAAAGAGTAAACAATGTAAACAGGAGAGGACCACTTAGACCCATTTGTCCGCCCTCACTGAGTAGACCGCCAAAATGCCTAAACTACGTCCTCAAAATAATTCAAATTCAAAAGTACCACATTACAACAATAATTAGGGTTTTTGTGCGTTTTTGCATTTGTATTAGTTAGTTTGAATGTACTAAGTGTTTAATTATCTAGCTATAAATGACTAAATGAGCTAATAGTGAAGCCTGTTTTCATTGATTGCTTTGCCTTTTTGTTATGGAATGTTTAATTTTCTTCAGTTTGTATCCAATTAGCTAATAATTATAAATGGTACAAACTAGGGCTGCTTGTGTGTGTGAGTGTGTGTGTGAGAGTGTGTGTGCGTGTGCGTGTGTGTGCCCGTGAGAGACAGCGAGACACTACTACCGCATGTACAACAAATTATACACAATTTGCAGTCACTTATGACAGGACTAATTTTAGCCAAAATATAAACAACTACAACTCAGTGCAACATGCTTTCTATAACTGGAAGTGGAATTCTTGCAGGCTAAAATGTAAATAATTGTACTCATATAGATTACAGCACATGCATGTAAATTATATTTTTCCTTGTGTGAAAGTAAAAATGTAAGATTTGGGCTGCCTGAAGTGGCGACTTGTCTAGCCACCCCCGCGATCCCGAGAAGGACAAGCGGTAGAAAATGGATGGATTTGTGTTGCCTCGTCTGACTTAATGTTACTTTTTACAGTGTGTATTAAGTGTGTCATGTGAATTACTTGTTCAATATACAATTTCTGACGTTTCTTGAAAATTTAAGAAAATGTGTCCATAACTTTTTGAGCCATCGGAATGAAAGAGACGAAGTGAACTTTCTTGTTTGTTTTTACTCTCTTTGTCTCTGTGGGTGGAGGGGGGCTCCCTGCCATAAAAGCTTGTAACTTAAATGACAGACAATGTAGTAGAAATTATCTGAATCAGACTCAAAATGAAATAATTTGTTTATTATCCTGTTGTGAACGTTTCCTGAAAGTTTAATGAAATTCGCCAACAACTTTTTTGATCTATTTATAGCAGAATAAAAGAAACCGAGTGAACACTCATTCCATCCTGTCTCTACTATCTTTGTCTCTGTGGTGCCGCAAGCACACACAGAAGTTGAGGCTTGCGTAGTAGAAAAAAAAGATATTATAAATGATCCCAATCAGACCCAAAATCTAATCGATTGTTCCTTTTCCTTTTTCAGACAGTTTCTGAAAATTTAGTGACAATCCGCTCATAATTTAAAAAATGACGTTGCTAACAATCCACGGTGATTTAACTAAGAGAAGGACATATAGTTGACCAACACTGACTGTAAACTGTAATTTACAAAAGTAATTTGTAAGTAATTTACAAAAAGGTAATGATTTATAATTTCCTGATGTCAAAATGTTTATGTAATTTTTGAAACTATTTTTAAGAGTGGCTTTCTTATATTGTGGTAGTCCTGGAATGAAAAGATTAATATAAATCATCCATTTTGTCACACAAAAATGTGTTGTATGTGAATGCACTCAAAATAATATATATATATATATATATATATATATATATATATATATATATATATATGTATGTGTGGGAAAAAAAATCACAAGACTATTTCATCTCTACAGGCCTGTTTCATGAGGGGGGGTACCCTCAATCATCAATCAAAAAAATAAATAAAATAAAATAAAATCTCCTGATGATTGAGGGTACTCCCCCTCATGAAACAGGCCTGTAGAGATGAAATAGTCTTGTGATTTTTTTCCCCACACATACATATATTGCGCTCTACTACGGTATCGAGCACTATTTTTTGGATAACCTTATGAATAAAGAATTCTCTCGAGCAGAAATAATATCTATCTATCTATATATATATATATATATATATATATATATATATATATATATATATATATATATATATATATATATATATATATATATATATGTATATATATATATATATATATATATATATATAGATAGATAGATATTATTTCTGCTCGAGAGAATTCTTTATTCATCACTCCAAGCAACATTTGTAAGTTTTACAATATAACTAAAACTATTAATACTTACTAAACCGTCCCATGTGTGATGTCTGTAGGAGTGTTTTCATGCATATATGTACTTTCAATCTTAATGTAATCAAGCTAGCGTTGTTAGCATTAGCGAATGTGCTAACACGTTTACAAGTGCCTGTGTTATTATTATTAACTTACAATGGTATTCTGTTTGTATTGTTTCAGTTTCCTAAATTCACCAAAACGTCACCGTGGAGTTATTGACTCTGTCAGACTGATTGGAAAGCTATTTTCGGCAGCTAGAGGGTCCGTAACGATGACTTCTGTTCTGTTTGATCAGCTGATTTACTGCCTTGTTACAGGCACCGTTTAGAAACAATTAAGGTATGTAAATAAACATTGACAAATATCTCATTTCACAATGTATATACCTGCGGTTTGTAGTTCCGTGCGGCAAATATATGTGAAAATATTTTTTTCTTGTAAAGTTTAGTTGGTGCGGCTTAATACATTAACACATACTGTATATATATATATATATATATATATATATATATATATATATATATATATATATATATATATATATATATATATATATACACATATATTTATATATATATGTGTGTATATATATATATATATATATATATACATATATATATATATATATATATATATATATATATATATATACATATATATATATATATATATATGTATATATATATACATATATATGTATATATAAATATATATATACTGTATACATATATATTTAAAATATATATACTACACATAAATATACATGTATATGTACTGTATATACAGTATGTGTGTATATATGTATATATATATATATATATATATATATATATATATATATATATATATATATATATATATATATATATATATATATATCATTGTAAAATCTGGTTAAAATTGATTGAATAGGATACAATAATTACACTGATAAAAATACACTAAATTCCACTGGCAGATGCTTTATTGAAGTTAACCATCATGTATTAGATTACTTTTACGCTATTAAATTTGTTGTTTTTCTTAGCCTCCATTGCCCAAGTGCTCGCTCATGTGGAGTACAGCTGCTTTTCTTTCATGTATGAGGAGCATAGTATTGGTCCTCCATGTGCAAAGTGATTTTTTTGGCGTTCTATAAACAAAATGGACTTGACTTGGTTGTTCTCCCTGAGCGCCGTGACTCAACCGGACTTTGCCGTCATGTTAGCCGGGTTAGGACCAAATGTATGATGACATTTCCGGTCATAAGAAACCTGTTAGTATCTGTTCTGAATCCAAAGGACATTTTTAGCCGAGTCGGCCTTACATGCTCAAGTGCCCTGTTAGACAGATGAGGCTAATAGAAGTATAATTGGGAACAAAGCACCTCTTTCGGCTGACACAACAGAACAGCCGCCAGATTCCGCTTTGTTCTGTTTTTCTGTTTATTTGTGACATGTGAATATATTTACTATTGATTAATCACCCATGTGTTGCTGATTGAAAAGAAATGTGCTTTCGTAATTATGGAGGTAAAAACACCATCCAGTACAATTCGTCGAGACAAGCAGTGGATGAATGGAGTGGTGGAAAGTGAGAGAGGAACATCTTAGTGGTTCTTCTGGGTGGTCCCTGTGAGGCAGACAGGCAGATATAAACTGTAGACCAGCTCCACTCCACAGTGGGGCAAGATGTGAAAGAGATGACTTTTAGAAAAACAGGAAAAAATAATAAGGCGTTTCCTGGTGATGAGTCGGCAGAATGTGTAGGTATTTTCCTTAAAAAGCAAAAAGGAGTATATGTTTGCTGACTCAGAATCCTGCACATACTTATCTAAAATAGTGAGAACAAGTAGGAAATGACACAATTTGTTCGTGATTCCAACTGTCAAACATGTGGATGTTGACCCCTTCTGAGAGGGAGCAGTGGAACCACAAAGCAATCAACTGTACACTCCAACAGGTTGGCGGTCCGACCGATAAGCTTGTTCGCGGCACTGCAGCAGCGCTGGTGGCAACGCAAGGACGCAGGGCTAATGTCAAGCATGCTGGGGGGGTGAGGGTGGTGGGGGCTCCGAGAGAGTATTTCGGAACAGTGGGAACTTGCGCGTCTGGCTTTGTGATTCTGCTGGCTGCGGCATGCCGGGAAGCATCGGAATTGGCTGAGAGAGGCGGGCGAGCGCAGTCTGCTGCTGGCAGGCGCTCATCATCCCTCACCACAGGAAATCAAAGCAAACAATCAAGACCTTACATCCTGTCCTCGAAACCGCACGGTGCTCTGATCACAATGTTGTGTTTGTGTATGTGTGTGTGTGTGTGTGTGTGTGTGTGTGTGTGTGTGTGTGTGTGTGTGTGTGTGTGTGCTTGTGGGGGATGTAAATCTGTTAAAACAGTCACAATTTGGAGACATAACTTGAACAAAAGTTGGGGTTCAGCCTCAGTGTCAGATCTTGTGAACTTGAGGGGAAATCATAGGTACAGTTAAGAGTAGGTCAAAGTTGTAGGTAAGTGCGGCCTGGGATTTGGGCCTCCTAACACCGGACCTTATGTTACAGGAGTCTTCCACCTGTGTGGTATTTGGTAGGGGTGTCCCCACACAACTTTTTCCACTTTCAATACCAATATTGGAGTGAGTATTGGCACAGATCTTAGTGCATGCATTTGTTATTTTGTAGTGTGGAATGTTACAAAAGGCTTGATCCAATTAAATTACTACTCAGAGACAGACTTATGACAGACTTATTTTGTCTTTAAATTGAAGTGGAGTGGTAATTTGTTTTTGGCAACACTTAGTGGTCACAATATTTTTTAACGTAAATCTCATGGTGGAGTAAGTTAACTGATGCAGACATGTTTGTTACTTGACACTTTCTAATATGTTACTGCCTTGGAGAATTTGTAGGTGTACTAATATTTAGCTATAATTATGGATACTTATACTTATATTTAGAGATGTCCGATAATATGTTTAAAATGTAATATCGGAAATTATCGGTATCGTTTTTTTTATTATCGGTATCGTTTTTTTTAATTTTTTTTTATTTTTATTTTTTTTTATTAAATCAACATACAAAACACAAGATACACTTACAATTAGTACACCAACCCAAAAAACCTCCCTCCCCCATTTACACTCATTCACAAAAAAGGGTTGTTTCTTTCTGTTATTAATATTCTGGTTTCTACATTATATATCAATATATATCAATACAGTCTGCAAGGGATACAGTCCGTAAACACACAAGATTGTGCGTGATGCTGGTCCACTAATAGTACTAACCTTTAACAGTTAGTTTTACTCATTTTCATTAATTACTAGTTTCTATGTAACTGTTTTTATATTGTTTTACTTTCTTTTTTATGCAAGAAAATGTTTTTAATTTATTTATCTTATTTTATTTCCTTTTTTTTTTTTTAAAAAAAGGACCTTATCTTCACCATACTTGGTTGTCCAAATTAGGCATAATAATGTGTTAATTCCACGACTGTATATATCAGTATCGCTTGATATCGGTATCGGTTGATATCGGTATCGGTTGATATCGGTATCGGTAATTAAGGGTTTGGTCAATATTGGAATATCGGATATCGGCAAAAAGCCATTATCGGACATCCCTACTTATATTATATACTGACAAATGTGCTGTTTTAGACTGCAGTATTGTTCAATCAAGGAGACTCAATACAAATGTTTAGCTTGTCAGCTATTGTCTGTCTAGCTGTTGTGTAGCTGCGATCTCCTGGTAGCCTACAGCCTACCATGCTTACATTTTGTAAATTACTTTACTAAATTACAAGAACATACTAAACTTGTGTGCTTATTAGAGGACATTTAGATGTTAACTGGCTGTCCAGCTTTGCACAAGTAAACGCATTAGTTGTTTTATGGTGATATCGGACCGATATCTGATATTAATGTTGGATTGGGAGAACCCTTGTATTTAGCCTTTTTATCCACTTAAATCAGGTGTCGGCAACCCACAATATTGAAAGAGCCATATTGGACCAAAAATACAAAAAAATAATCTGTCAGGAGTCGCACATAATTAAAAGCCTTATATAAGTCTTATAATGAAAGCAACACATGATGTAAGTGTCTATATTAACTTTATTACTCTGCAAGCTCTTTTCTGTGAGGCGGGTGCGGTATTTGGATTTGATGTTGTTCGTGTTTGAGAATATCTGCTTGCACAAGTATTTGTTTTGTTTGCAACAGCCACCCGCCTGGCACCACGCTGTGCTGAAAGAAACGTGTGTCGCAGGCTGACGCAAATCTTTGTTGACAAAAATGTTGAAATTTAATACTTATTCTACAGATTTTTACAGCATTAGAAAACATTAGTAAAACGAAGGGTTCTCAGAGGGTGAGATAACTCCTGGAAATTACTGGCTTAGAATTACCAAAGGTATAGATGTGTGTCCATGTTAAAATAAACTTCATGCTGTCTTGGATTTATTACAATCTTTGCAAGGTGGGTAATGGTCCCAATATTACATACACATAATGTGTCATGAGACATGCAAATATAAATCAAATACACAGTGGACATAAGTAAAGGAAATTAAATCAGCTCAAATATACCTACAAACGAGGCTTTACACCGCATGTCCCTCTCGGGGTCGCGAGGGTTGCTGGAGCCTATCCCAGCTGAAATAGGTCTGAAGGCGGTGTGTATTATTGTGAATTACAAATATATTATAATAGTATATTACTACAATAAAATATAATAGAATGATGTAATACAATTTATTTTTATAGCCAACCTAAGAAAAGGTATTGTAATGTAAACATCAAATTATCCATTTCCATCCATCAATTTTCTATCGCTTGTCCCTTTCGGGGTCGTGGGGGATGCTGGAGCCTATCTCAGCTGCATTCCGGCAGTAGGCGGGGTACACCATGGACAAGTCGCCACCTCATCACAGGGCCAACACAGATAGACAGACAACATTCACACACTAGTGCAGGGGTCACCAACGCGGTGCCCGCGGGCACCAGGTTGCCCGTATGGACCAGATGAGTCGCCCGCTGGCCTGTTCTAAAAATAGCTCAAATAGCAGCACTTACCAGTGAGCTGCCTCTATTTTTAAAATTTGATTTATTTACTAGCAAGCTGGTCTCGCTTTGCTCGACATTTTTAATTCTAAGAGAGACAAAACTCAAATAGAATTTGAAAATCCAAGAAAATATTTTAAAGACTTGGTCTTCACTAACTGACAAACAAACAGATAACAGATTTGGTGTTCAGTTCAAAGTGTGACATGGTTTATTTAAAAATTTGAGAGTTGACTTTTGTATTTTACATGAGTTATTATTTGTACAAACATGGTGCAAAGTAATTCATGATTTGTTAAAAAATGTTAGTGGCTCGCTAGTTAAAATGGGATATTGTGATTTCACAAGATTGTCTTAGAAGTGATCATTTGAAAATGTTCAATTTGAAAAATGTGCACTTAGAGAAAATATAAAAATAAAGTGTTGCATATTGATATTTATCTGTTTCTATATATATTTCTTGTGAGAAATCATTAAGATGATCAGTGTTTTCACAAAGATAAATATAATTAATTATTAATAATAACATAGAGTTAAAGGTAAATTGAGCAAATTGGCTATTTCTGGCAATTTATTTAAGTGTGTATCAAACTGGTAGCCCCTGCGATGAGGTGGCGACTTGTCCAGGGTGTACCCCGCTTTCTGCCCGATTATAGCTGAGATAGGCTCCAGCGCCCCCCGCAACCCCAAAGGGAATAAGCGGTAGAAAATGGATGGATGGAAACTGGTAGCTCTTCGCATTAATCAGTACCCAAGAAGTAGCTCTTGGTTTCAAAAAGGTTGGTGACCCCTGCACTAGGGTCAATTTAATGTTGCCATGCACTGACCAAATGTGCCTGATAAGCAATGCACACAAGTCAATAACAAGTCAAAAAAGCTTGTCAACACAAGTTAATAACATCAACAAAGTTCACCTTTGTGCATTCATGCACAGCATTAAATGTTTGCTTGTCAAAATTAGATAAAGGAGTGGCATAAAAATAATGTTAACAAATAATATTTCTATTATATAGGCTTTACTTTGCATTTTAATTAACGAGGGATTATTTTTTGTATTTAGAAATAATAGTACCGACTTTTTTTTTTTTTCTCCATTTGTGGCACTGGCGTGGCGCCCCCTGATGGACGGCGCCCTTAGCATTTGCCTATACGGCCTATGCCACGGGCCGGCCCTGAATGAGGTAGACAAAAACAAATCTAAATGGGAATACGTAGGAGATTATAATATTGTAGCGTCCTGGAAGAGTTGGCGCTGCAGGGAATTCTGGGAATTTGTTCTGTTGTGTTTATGTTGTGTTGCGGTGCAAATATTCTCCCGAAATGTGTTCGTCATTGTTGTGTAGTGTGGTTTCACTATATGGCACATATTTATGACAGTGTTGGTGTTGTTTTATATGGCCACCCTTAGTGTGACTTGTGAGATGGCTGTTGACTAAGAATGCCCTTCATTCACTTGTATGAGTATGTGATCAAAATTAACATGATCATTCAATTGGCTATGATCATACAGAGTGCCAGCATTCCTTGACATCTTCAACTAAAGACCATTATTTGTATGTTTGTATATATGTTTATAAAAGTACTGCCGTCACAATCACTACAGTTATTGCTACAAGCAGTATGTTGTTAAGGTTAAATCAAGGGTTTGTAAAGAGTACAGTATCACAAAAGTAAGTACACTCACACATTGCAGCATTGCAAGAATTTAAGTGAATCTGTGTTTGGCCACCCTAAAACACCACAATGTTAATATATGTAACATGCCTTTTAAAAAGAAAAATAAACTTTTAAATAACACATATTGTATAAAAACAATATACTATATATGTACAAAAGTACTACAAAAAATTACAGTAGTAGTATGAATTAATGTAATAATAATGTACAGCATTTACTTTGGAGAGTGGACTTTTGAAGTGTCTTCTTCAGGCTGCTACTCTGTCGTGTAACAATTGGAATTGTTTTTGCTGTCATGATGCACATGGACATCTTTGAGTGACAGACCAGAGGTCAGAGTTGACAGAGAGTGTGTCTGTGTTCCTTGATAAATAGTGTTAGGAAAATTTAATTAGCTACTTGTTACTTTCCCCCAAAAAAGTTATTGAATTATTCTTTATTAGATCCAATTCATTAATAGACAAAGTAATAAATATGGTACTTTTTTGTGTCGACCGCTTCTTCTTCCTTCATGCTCACTTTTTTTTGTAATACCTCTTAAGGCCCAAGCTGTTTGTTTACATGTTTTTTTTTATTTCTCTTTGCTGTTTGGTCTTATTGGACCCTAATTAGAATAAAAACTAAGAATCATCTTTTGATATGATGTACTTAGCCCATAAGTAACAAACGTGTACTTCATGTTTGGTGACATGCTAATTCTTATTTTTACACTTTTTTTCCTCCAAATTCCATTGTATGTTATACTCTTCTGACACCACCAGATGGCAGTATAAGTGTCCACATAAGCGGCCATAAGACCCCAATTCAGTAGTGTACACAATTTTGGAAATAAGAGCTAAAAGGTGCTGTCACGCATGTGGCCACTAAGCCTTTCTTAAGGTGGTTATAGGGCAGGGTTGTGTTTATTGTGTCGATCTCTGGCTGGGGGTTGTTGGCAAAGTTTTGGGACGGATCTCACATGGTTCACTCTGACAATTGCTATGCCAACAAGCGGTGGGAAGGCTTGTAACTCAAATGTATGCTTTCAACTAAACACATAACAAAAAGCCAAGAGACCTATTGTACCTCAAAAAACACGTAAATTGAGGTACATTTTAATATACTTTTAGTAGTCAATGTACAGCTTGTATAGCGGTATCAATATAGTATTAAGACACAGCTATTATTGTCTAAATAACTGGCAACACAGGTGAGTACATATCATAGTAAACATGTCAAAATTGTGTCCAAAATGTGACTTTTTAGTGTGAGCATCATTGATGTCTAGCACCGACTTAACCATCTTGGATATGGGCTTCATCAGAACTGTACAGGTTGGAATTCTCTTACACTCCTCACTGGTGGAGCTGGTGGACGTTAGACACCTCCACCTTCATTCTGCTTGAGGATGCCCCACATGTGCTCAATTAGGTTTATATCCATACATACTTGGCAAATACACAATCTTCAGCTTCCTTAGCAAGGCACTTGTCATCTTGGAGGTGTTTTTGAGCTTGTTTTCATGTTCAAAAGGAGTTTCCCAAGGGAAGGGATCATACTTCAGAATTCATGTTTCCCTTAATTAAACTACAGCTCTCCAGTTCCAGCACTGGAACATCCCCAGACCAAGATGAAATGAAAGCAAAAACTAGTTTAAGTTTTGGTGAAAGGCGGGACTCAAAAGCGAAGTGAAAAGTGAAGTAAAGGTTACTGCCACATTTTAAGTAGGTTTAGGGTCAGTTAAAGTTGAGTCAAGGTTAATGTTGAGGTTAGGGTAGGTCAAGGATGAGGTAAGAGTACATCTGCAGTACATCACAAGTAGGTCAAACTAGGTTAAGAGTGAGTGAGAGGTGTATTTTGTGTAATCAAAGGTAATTCAAGTTGAGGGAGAGTCAAGCGTGAGTTAAGAATAAATCAAGGGTCAAGTGGAGGGTCGGTGAGTGGTAACATGCATAAAGCAAATGTAAGTTTAGAAACTATGAACTATAAGTAAAGTGCCGTGTATCTTGGGGTTAATAAAATGAAACAATTACGGCTCAGGAACAGTCCATCATTATTTCTTCTTGGCAGGTAAGTGTCACAATCCCACCCTTTTGACATTCTACACTATTTTCCTGTGTTTTGTATCATTTCATTTCATTTTGGTTCTACTTCCTGTTGGATTCTTTGTTTTGCTGCACCTTCACTTTATTTTCTATTTCCTGCCAGGACACCTGTTCCCATTATCTAGCCCAGTGTTTTTCAACCACTGTGCCGTGGCACACTAGTGTGCCGTGAGATACAGTCTGGTGTGCCGTGGGAGGTTACCTAATTTCACCTATTTGGGTTAAAAATATTTTTTGCAAACCAGTAATTATAGTCTGCAAATTATGTGTTGTTGTTGAGTGTCGGTGCTGTCTAGAGCTCAGCAGAGTAACCGTGTAATACTCTTCCATATCAGTAGGTGGCAGCAGGTAGCTAAATGCTTTGTAGATATCGGAAACAGCGGGAGGCAGCGTGCGGTAAAATTGTGTCTAATGCTTAAACCAAAAATAAACAAAAGTTGAGTGTTCCTAAGAAAAGGCGTTGAAGCTTAGGGAAGGCTATGCAGAACGAAACTAAAACTGAACTGGCTACAAAGTAAACAAAAACAGAATGCTGGACGACAGCAAAAACTTACTGTGGAGTAAAGACGGCGTCCACAATGTACATCCGAACATGACATGACAATCAACAATGTCCCCACAAAGAAGAATAAAAACAACTGAAATATTCTTGATTGCTGAAAACAAAGTAGATGCGGGAAATATCGCACAAAGGAAGACATGAAACTGCTACAGGAAAATACCAAAAAAAGAGAAAAAGCCACCAAAATAGGAGCGCAAGACAAGAACTAAAACACTACACACAGGAGCACAACCAAAACACTCCAAATAAGTCACGGTGTGATGTGACAGGTGACAGTACACCTACTTTGAGACAAGAGCTATAGTGACACATGCTTGGTTATGGTTTAAAGTCATGTCCAACAATTGCGACAATGACTTTTTACTCTCAACTGAGTTAATGATTTCTGCTGGTGGTGTGCCTCCGGATTTTTTCAACGCAAAAAATGTGCCTTGGCTCAAAAAAGGTTGAAAAACACTGATCGAGCTTACTTAATTTCCAGTGATGTGCAGTAACAAGCTACATGTAGCTAAGCTACGTATCTTAACTGCATTTGCCAGTAGCTTGGCGGTAGCTTTGCTACTTTTTTAACGAGTAGATTTTCCTGTAGCTTAGCTACTTTTAGACCCATGTAGCTAGGTAGCTTACATCAAAGCTACAAGCTACAAAGAGAAAATGGATTGCAAATATGGAGAAAATACAAGTGTCTGGATGAATGAGAACATGCATACATACAGAGAAAATCCATGATGATTGGTTGGTGTTCGTATGATGAGTCACAATTGGCTAAGGTTAGGGCACAAGATAACGGACTAGCCACTCAGAGGCAACATAAGGCGGTTCATCGAAACTAGCAAGCAAAATCATAATACACACGCACTCATAGGGATGATACTCAAAACCGATTTTCCCGGTTGTTCGATAAGAAAAGAACCGAGTCCTCGGACTCGAATCCCTTTTTGAGAACCGGTACCCGTTATCGAGACCACTATAGTAAAGAAAAAGAGTTGGTTCTTTATTCGAATCCCTGGGAACGAATCCCGTCCCGACAAGAAATGCCCCGTGAGACATCACAAGAAATGAGGTCACGTAGCTCAGTCATTAGGTGCAGGTAGGGAAAGCAGGAAAAAAATGGACCGGAAAAAGCGCTTCAAGGTGTAATAAAGTTCAAAACAAAAGGTATAATGCAATGAATAACTTTACTGAGAGATTTGAGCAGGCTACAAACACATGACGAACACTTTTACGACCAACCGGAAACATAGCAACCAGGCTAGCAACGCACCTCCTTTACGGCAGCTGTCGCAACGTTCTTAAAGCAACCGCAGCACATACATATATATACAACATCTCCCTTTTTTAACTTTTGTTTTTCTTTCCTTGTAAACAAAACAAAATCACACTGTATATGTGTTGTCTGTCTAATTATAAATAATGCAGACGAGGCGTGTTGGCTGAGTTCTTGACGTTTACTTTCACAGCGTGCTCATAACCTCATTCTTAGCTGCCGGGTGGTGACATGCAACAACACTTTTCGGGGCTACCACGCATGCTCATCACTCCTGTTGCATGCTGGGTAGTGTAGTTGTTATATTCCCTAGCTCATAAAATCACATCTTTCCCCCTATAAAGAAATAATGTTAACTCAATAAAGTGTATTTCTTTTTTTAGCTTTAACTTTTCATTTTTTAGCATTGTAACCACATTTGCAAACAACTTTTCTCTTCATAGAATTTTCTTTCAATAAAGAAACAAAATGCAAAAATGTCAAAGCATCATAACAAACAGTTATGTCAAATAGCAGCAAAAGTGCACTTTTTGGAGAGCTATATTATTTTCAGTTTTGTGCCCAAGGGACTGATTTTATTTAACACTATATTATTATTTATACACCTATAGTGATCACAGAGACAGGTTGTTTTTGTGTTACTGTATATATTTGTTTTTCTGAAAAATCCCACTTAATATACTTTGGGTAACAACAGTCAATATTTATTTATTTTATTTTATTTTTTTAGGGAGATAACAGTCAATATTTATTTATTTATTAGATTTTATTTTTTTCTTATATAATAAAAGTGAGCTTTTGTTAAACCAAATATTGTGTGTTTTTTTCCATATACAACAACCTATCTGGACTCCATAAGAGAATCGATAAGGAATCGGTTCGTTAAGAGGATTCGATAATAGGCTCGAACTCGATAATTTCTTATCAAACATCATCCCTACGCACTCATGTCTAGAGATGGGAATCTTTGGGCGTCTCACAATTCGATTACGATTCAGGAGCTACGATTCGATTAAAAATTGATTATCGATGCATCTTTAATTTATATATACTGTTGTCCCTAATAAAAAGGGCTTTTACCTGTACTTTGCCTTCCTTGCTCTCCATTGTGGGGTACAGAACATTAACACCAACACAAGAACGTAACAAGAAGAGATTAGTTAAGTTTGTGGTTCACTAATTAATAAGGAATGACTTAGAAAAGTCCATAATATGGTAGATATCAAGTATTGCAATAAAGTAAAACAGATCTGATAGGTCAAGTATCAAAGTAATTTTATTTGTCTCTATTTGCTGAAGCTGACCTGGTCTTACTTCACTTTATCCTCTCGTCCTAATCCACTTCCCGTGGCTCCGCGTTCAGCCCTCCAACCTTCCCTGCGTTCTTCCATTTTCCCTCCCCCTCAAGGCTTCTCAGGTTACCACACGTCACTGATCCAGACAAGCTGGGGATTCTTTCAACGAGCAAATTACAGGCAATTAGGAGCCCAAAGGATAACGTTTAGCATGCGGGGGCGGGCTAAAGTAAGAGGGGGATAGTGTGTATGTTTGTTTGTTTTCTGTACACAGAACACTCAAGTACTGCAGTCATAGTTTCTCCACCGACACGCTTTCCTCACGCTTTCATGCATTTACCACAACAGCACAAAACCGATAAGATTTGATCCGCATAGGGTGACTAACAACAATGGAAAAATGTCAACATCTACTGGTGATTGAGTTTGATTTCTCTGATGAGACCAATTTATTCTGGTGGAGCTTTGTGTTAAATGCACATTTGGTTTGCGTTGTGTTAGAGTGGGAGTTCAGAAGGTCAACTTCATCACTGCTAATAAGAAACGGTTTCAGGAATAGAAAGTGAGTCCAGATGCTTATTCCAGCATTTATCACATCAGGAAAAAAAAAAAAAAGTGTTGTAATTCTGTTAAATATTTAAATAAAGCTGGTCCATCTGATCACTTGGACACCACCCACTTGGTCCGGGCCTGGTATGTGTTTTAAACTGCAGTGGAATTAGCAAACTATTACAGAAAATTACCCCTAGATGTAATTAGGTGAGAGAGCAAGAGAGGATGAGCACACAAAGGAGGGCGCACTCGGCTGCTGTGCACACACACACACACACACACACACACACACACACACACACACACACACACACACACACACACACACACACACACACACACACACACACACACACGCAGGGAGCCGACATCATAATTCCAGGCCCATCATTGTAATCACGGCTCCATCACAAAATGGACTGTGTCAGGGCATGCCAAGTCCACTAAGGCCTGCACGGCTGAAACATTACCCAGCTGCTCTCTCTTACTCTTTCTCACACAAAAGCGCACATAAAAAAGGATGAGAGCCTGTTGCAGTGTGACTGCATGGACCTGTGTTGAGTGGGACTGGTTCGGATTAGCTCTGTGGCCTATTTAATCTCACACTCAAAGTGATGTCTTGCCCCGGCTTGTGCGCTCTTGCAGCAACATCTATTATCATGTGTGCATGTGAACTTGGGCTCGCGCACGTACCTGCCGCCTCGCTGCTGACCGGGAATGCAAAGAATTCTCCGGACTCGTGACCCCACCCCATCTCACCATGGCCCGGCCCACTCCAGAGGGACCTCGATGATGGGGAGAGATGTGGGGGTCGCAAGGGGATAGGCGGACCTGGGGGAGGAGGGTAGTGACAGTTCAGTAACACTCACCAGAGGCCCGCTGTCCCCTCGCTGCAGAGTGGCATCGCCCACCCTCAATGCCAGAAAGGAGAGTTTATTTTTTTTTTAGCGCCGGCTTTCCCTGGAAGAGGACCACCGAGAGCGGGGGTCTTGCAACCTGCACCCTAAACTCTCTTTTGCCTGTGTGCTTGATGGGAAGAGATTTATTGAGTGGGGTGATTAATGAAAAAAAAAAAATAAAAAAAAAAAATAGATGACTTCCACTTTGCAGCATTAGCGGGGTCCAACAAGCTTGCATGAAGATATGCTCGTTTGTGATTGCATTAGGGGCACATGCGTATCTTGACAAGCAGAAGGCGTATTAATAAAAAGCTCGCCTTTTTAGCTCCACTTCTGGCTTTTTTTTTAATCAAATCTAATCAAGCCTTATTTATAAAGCGCTTTTCATACATAAAAAAAATGGCACTCAGCATAAAGGGTTGGAATTGGGGGTTAAATCACCAAAAATGATTCCCACTGCTCCCCTCACCTCCCAGGGGGTGAACAAGGGAATGGGTCAAATGCAGAGGACACACACCCCACCTAGTGTGTGTGTGACAATCATTGGTACTTTAACTTAACTTAAAGGGGAACATTATCACCAGACCTATGTAAGCGTCAATATATACCTTGATGTTGCAGAAAAAAGACCATATATTTTTTAACCGATTTCCAAACTCTAAATGGGTGAATTTTGGCGAATTAAACGCATTTCTATTATTTGCTTCCCGATGTGACGTCACGTTGTGACGTCACATCGGGAAGCAATCCGCCATTTTCTCAAAACACCGGGTCAAATCAGCTCTGTTATTTTTTGTTTTTTTGACTGTTTTCCGTACCTTGGAGACATCATGCCTCGTCGGTGTGTTGTCGGAGGGTGTAACAACATGAACAGGGACGGATTCAAGTTGCACCAGTGGCCCAAAGATGCGAAAGTGGCAAGAAATTGGACGTTTGTTCCGCACACTTTACCGACGAAAGCTATGCTACGACAGAGATGGCAAGAAGGTGTGGATATCCTGCGACACTCAAAGCAGATGCATTTCCAACGATAAAGTCAAAGAAATCTGCTGTCAGACCCCCCATTGAATCTGCCGGAGTGTGTGAGCAATTCAGGGACAAAGGATTTCGGTAGCACGGCAAGCAATGGCGGCAGTTTGTTCCCGCAGACGAGCGAGCTAAACCCCCTGGATGTCTTGGCTCACACCGTCCCTTATGCCACTGAAGATGATCAAGAGAAGAATATCGACTCTAGCTTCCCTGGCCTGCTGACATGAGGGTATGTCTACAGAATATATTAATTGATGAAAATTGGGCTGTCTGCACTCTCAAAGTGCATGTTGTTACCAAATGTATTTCATATGCTGTAAACCTAGTTCATAGTTGTTAGTTTCCTTTAATGCCAAACAAACACATACCAATCGTTGGTTAGAAGGCGATCGCCGAATTCGTCCTCGCTTTCTCCCGTGTCGCTGGCTGTCGTGTCGTTTTCGTCGGTTTCGCTTGCATACGGTTCAAACCGATATGGCTCAATAGCTTCAGTTTCTTCTTCAATTTCGTTTTCGCTACCTGCCTCCACACTACAACCATCCGTTTCAATACATTCGTAATCTGTTGAATCGCTTAAGCCGCTGAAATCCGAGGCTGAATCCGAGCTAATGTCGCTATATCTTGCTGTTCTTTACGCCATGTTTGTTTGTATTCATGACGTCACAGGAAAATGGACGGGTGTTTATAACGATGGTTAAAATCAGGCACTTTGAAGCTTTTTTTAGGGATATTGCGTGATGGGTAAAATTTTGAAAAAAACTTTGAAAAATATAATAAGCCACTGGGAACTGATTTTTAATGGTTTTAACCATTCTGAAATTGTGATAATGTTCCCCTTTAAATGCAACGCAAAGTGCTTTACAAAGTTAAAAAGAATACCCTTGTGACCCGTATCCCCTATTATCACATATACGTACGCACGGACACAGATACCAAACACAAACACACAACATACACACATATGCAACTATATGGACCAATGATTGCATGGCTGAGTACAGAGGAGATATGTGAGTAAACACTATCTCAGGAGCCATCTGCACCAGGAGGTCATCAGACCATGGCCACCAGGACGCTGACACAAAAGCGCCCCCACAAGCATGGCCGATAACCCCTGAGGCAGATGGCTCATCTGAGGAACGTTGGAAAATAAAAATAATACAATTTGTAAAATAGTAAGAACCATGTGTAGAGACAAAAAATAAAATACGAGTAAAACATATGAAGATTAATAGAAAAAAAGAAGAAAAAAAAGAAAATAAATCTATAGTAAATAAATCAATAAATATAACTAAATAAAATCTTACATAATTAATAGGATAAAAAGCAAAATACAAATGACTTCAATAAAATAATTAATATCAGGTAAAAGCCAAATCAAAAAGGTGGATCTTAAAATAAGGGTTCACCACAGCAAGTCAATCTCATGAATGGATTTGACTCAGTTTTTACACCAGATCCCCTTGGCAGGGAATTGAACCCATGCTCTCTGCCATGAAAGACGTGTAGGCAGGGCCACACTGCTTTTAGGCACAACACGCGCTCTGCGTACAGCCCTCATTTTGCGTGACAAAGCGCATGTAAAATGTCAAGTAATGAATAACACGGAACTTCATATAAAATCTGACCACAAACTTATTATTAGCTCCTTCCTGCTCCGACACTAACAGGTATATGATAGCAACATTCCCAAAATAGCGCTAGTTGTTCCCTTAGCGATTGTCTCGTAAGGCAGAAAAACCGTGTTCAAATTCCAATCAAAGTGTTTTGTTGAACGTGCATAAATTTATGTTTGAATTATATTAAAACATTTATTTTTGCACCAAAATTGTTTTATTTCCCATGAATTCCTTTTAGTACAAACCATGCATCAAAATAAATTTAAATGGGGCGGTATAGCTCGGTTGGTAGAGTGGCCGTGCCAGCAACTTGAGGGTTCCAGGTTCGATCCCCGCTTCTGACATCCTAGTCACTGCCGTTGTGTCCTTGGGCAAGACACTTTACCCACCTGCTCCCAGTGTCACCCACACTGGTTTAAATGTATCTTAGATATTGGGTTTCACTATGTAAAGTGCGTTGAGTCACTAGAGAAAAAGCGCTATACAAATAAAATTCACTTCACTTTACAAATGTTATTAAAAAGTATAAAAAATGGTTTCATATGAATAAAAACGTATGCGCAAACATTTTGTGAGTACGGATGAGGTGGCGACTTGTCCAGGGTGTACCCCGCCTTCCGCCCGAATGCAGCTGAGATAGGCTCCAGCACCCCCCGCGACCTCAAAAGGGACAAGCGGTAGAAAATGGATTGATGGATGGATGGTAAGTAAGTAAATTCTATAGCCCTTCTCACAGAGCGCGCTCACAAATTGCTTAACATTTTTAAAATGCAAACAGAACAATCAAATATCACATAATGCAACAACAGAGACATTCCAAATAAAATAATAAATGTAATAAAATAATTTAAAAAATGACATTGAAATAATACTGGAACGCATGCTTAAAGGCCTACTGAAATGATTTTTTTTTTTATTTAAACGGGGATAGCAGATCCATTCTATGTGTCATACTTGATCATTTCGCGATATTGTCAAATTTGCAAAAGATTCACCAACACAGATGTCCAGAATACTGTGGAATTTTGCGATGAAAACTGAGCTTTTTGTATTGGATACAATGGCGTCCCAATACTTCCGTTTCAACCATCGACGTCACGCGCATACGTCATCATACCTAGACGTTTTCAACCGGAAGTTTCGCAGGAAATTTAAAGTTGCACTTTATAAGTTAACTCGGCCGTATTGGCATGTGTTGCAATGTTAAGATTTCATCATTGATATATAAACTAACAGACTGCGTGGTCGGTAGTAGTGGGTTTCAGTAGGCCTTTAAACAAATTTGTTTTTTTTTAAATGTCCACAGAGGGGGACATTATATATATATATATATATACAGTATATGCACCTGGGGATAAGTTGATTGGCAACACTAAATTGGCCCTAGTGTGTGGATGTGAGTGTGAATGTTGTCTGTCTATCTGTGTTAGCCCTGCGATGAGGTGGCGACTTGTCCAGGGTGTACCCCGCCTTCCGCCCGATTGTAGCTGAGATAGGCTCCAGCGCCCCCCGCGACCCCAAAGGGAATAAGCGGTAGAAAATGGATGGGATGGATATATATATATATATATATATATGTGTGTGTGTGTGTGTGTGTGTGTGTGTGTGTATTATACCATTTAGGAGCATTGTTTACCTTTTCTGATTGTATTAGTAGCAGGGGGTTTCAAATAAAATTCCGCTTAGTGGCCCAACTTGTACGCCCTTTTGTGACATGTCCCTGCATGTACAAGTACACACCGAGGATTAAAAACATTTCTAAAAGTTAGTTTTTTTTAATGTATGTGTTATTTATTTCACAATAAGATATCGTATTGAGGCATATGTTTTATTATTACATGATACCAATATTTAAATATTATTTTCTTTAATTTGTATGGTTTTATTTTTGTAATACTCCTTTTTCAATTCGCCCTGAGATGAAGCGGCGACTTGTCCAGGATGTACCCCGCCTTCCGCCCGAATGCAGCTGGGATAGGCTCCAGCACCCCCCCACAACCCCGAGAGGGACACACGGTTGTAGATTGATGGATGAATGGATTTTTCAATTCAGACAGAAACAAGGCATTTCCTTTCAGATATTTACAGCCAATTTGAGCCTCTGAGCTCTGGGAGGCGCTGTGGAGTCTGCAAAGTGGGAACGTTGCTGGTTACATAACATCCTATATGAATAAACTGCTGCTTTTTTACTGACTTTTAATTGAGCGACTATCTACAAGTTGCTGGTGCTTCATCATTTTCTGTACAGTATATAAAAATGCCACCGTGGAACTTCCAGTTTAATAAATCACCACTTCTTAGATGAAATATCAGGAAGCAGAAGCCTTGGGGCAGTTTGTGCTCTCTATCGGCCATATTGTGTTTTAAAATGTCAATGTAATATTGAATTCATAAACATGCCTTGATTAGATGCTCATCTGTTGGTTTACTTGGTTAAATGTAGCTTTATAAGTGATTTAAAGGCCTTGAGAAAAATACAATCTCATATCCGAGCCATTTCTTGTTGAGTCCTAGATTACAACATGTGTATAAAAATGTTCCCATCTCTGATATCTTCATCAGAAATCAGATCCAATCTTCCTCCTCCCCGGCAATTAAAACACCCACCGCTAATAACCCACATCTGTTCAGCATCATATTTATTTTACAAGGAGGAAGTCGGTACCACTTGTTTTTGACTCCTTCAACTTTTAGGGCTTATTTTAAGATGTATATTTTCTAATACATAGTATAGTATGTTATATAGTTGCAGCAATAGTTGTGAGATGCACTTTTACACCACTGCACATAACCCTATTAAAAGGAATGAACATTGTAATCTTTAAAAGACTAATTTTTTTTTACTCTTGTAGTGAATCCCAGTGTGAAAGTGTAACTAATGAAGTGTGATGACGGTGTAAATTGTTGCATCAAATCTACACAGCAATGAATTACAGCATTTTAGACATTTACCCCTCCATTTGTATGTATTAAGACAGTGTGATGGACATTTTTTGGACCTAATAAATGTGAGCCTAAGCAAAACAACTCTAAAACACTTTGATAGTCCAGTGAAATGTCTGAAACACAGGTGCATAATCACGCTGATACAGAGTGGGAGTGACACTTCAGTGTTAAACGCCAGAGATTACACCACTGTTTCCTGCACTGCCAAGAGTTACACAATGTTCTTCACATATCAGTGAATTATACACGTTTTCCACTTGGCTTGGATTCTAAACACCTCAATCCTTTTTTTTCTTTAGAAACAAAGTAACTTCAGATCATCTTTCTTTTCCAGCCATATTCCTCTGCTCACACATGCAATTTAAAGGCCTACTGAAATGCGATTTTCTTATTTAAACGGGGATAGCAGGTCCATTCTATGTGTCATACTTGATCATTTCGCGATATTGCCATATTTTTGCTGAAAGGATTTAGTAGAAAACATCGACGATAAAGTTCGCAACTTTTGGTCGCTGATAAAAAAGCCTTGCCTGTACCGGAAGTAGCAGACGAGTAGCGTGACGTCACAGGTTGTGGAGCTCCTCACATCTGCACATTGTTTACAATCATGGCCACCAGCAGCGAGAGTGATTCGGACCGAGAAAGCGACGATTTCCCTATTAATTTGAGCGAGGATGAAAGATTTGTGGATGAGGAAAGTGAGAGTGAAGGACTAGAGGGCAGTGGGAGCGATTCAGATAGGGAAGATGCTGTGAGAGGCGGGTGGGACCTGATATTCAGCTGGGAATGACTAAAAAAGTAAATAAACACAAGACATATATATACTCTATTAGCCACAACACAACCAGGCTTATATTTAATATGCCACAAATTAATCCCGCATAACAAATACCTCCCCCCTCCCGTCCATATAACCCGCCAATACAACTCAAACACCTGCACAACACACTTAATCCCACAGCCCATAGTACCGTTCACCTCCGCAAAGTTCATACAGCACATATATTTCCCCAAAGTCCCCAAAGTTACGTACGTGACATGCACATAGCGGCACGCACGTACGGGCAAGCGATCAAATGTTTGGAAGCCGCAGCTGCATGCGTACTCACGGTACCGCGTCTGCGTATCCAACTCAAAGTCCTCCTGGTAAGAGTCTCTGTTGTCCCAGTTCTCCACAGGCCAATGGTAAAGCTTGACTGTCATCTTTCGGGAATGTAATCAATGAAACACCGGCTGTGTTATCCGGCACAACAGTCAGGGGGTGCATTCTACGGCGGGGGTGCGTTATCCGGCACAACACCTGCCGCAATACACCGCTTCCCACCTACAGCTTTCTTCTTTGCTGTCTCCATTGTTCTTTGAACAAATTGCAAAAGATTCACCAACACAGATGTTCAGAATACTGTGGAATTTTGCGATGAAAACAGACGACTTAATAGCTGGCCACCATGCTGTCCCAAAATGTCCTCTACAATCCGTGACGTCACGCGCAGGCGTCACCATACCGAGACGTTTTCAGCAGGATATTTCGCGCAAAATTTAAAATTGCACTTTAGTAAGCTAACCCGGCCGTATTGGCATGTGTTGCAATGTTAAGATGTCATCATTGATATATAAACTATCAGACTGCGTGGTCGGTAGTAGTGGGTTTCAGTAGGCCTTTAACATCGGCCGTCCATTGATTTTGTGCTTGAGTTATCATTCTGATCGTAAGTTAACAGCATGAAGCACATGCACCAAGCTAGAGCTACACACATTTTAGTGCATATCTGTATATGCATTAAGACTTAAGTTTTTCAAGCACTGTGCCGCGGCATACTAGTGTACCGTGAGATACCATCTGGTGTGCCGTGGGAGATGATGTAATTTCACGTAGTTGGGTTAAAAATATTTTTTGCAAACCAGTAATTATAATTCGCAAATAATGTGCTGTTGATGAGTGTCTGTGCTGTCGAGAGCGCGGCAGAGTAACCGTGTAATACTCTTCCATATCAGTACGGGGCAGTAGGTAGCTAATTGCTTTGTGGATGTCGGGAACATGGTTTGTTGTGATCACAATATGCGGGAGGCAGCATGCAGGTAGAAAAGTATCTAATGCTTAAACCAAAAATAAACAAAAGGCGAGTGCAGCTAAGAAAAGGCTTAGGGATGGCTATGCAAAACGAAACTAAAACTGAACTGGCTGCAAAGTAAACAAAAACAGAATGCTGGACGACAGCAAAGATTTGCAGCGTGTGGAGCAGCAGACGGCGTCCACAAAGTACATCCGTACACGACATAACAATCAACAACAAAATAGGAGCGCAAGACAAGAACTAAAACACTACACGCAGAAAAACACCAAAAAGCTCAAAATAAGTCATGGCGTGATGTGACAGGTCGTGACAGTACACCTACTTTGAGACGAGCTATAGTGATGCATGGTTGGTTATGGCTTGAATTTATATCCAACAATTGCGAGAACGACTTTTTACTATCAATATCGGCTGCTGAGTTTCATTTTTTTATGTTTTCTGCTAGTGGTGTGCCTATGCATTTTTTCAATGAAAAAAATGTTCCTCGGCTCAAAAAAGGTTGAAAAACACTGCATTAAGAGATGTCAGATGGTGATGAGCCTGATAAGGTTGTCAAAAATAGGGAAAGATGGACAGAAACAAAGCTTTGATGCAAAAATATGTTTTTTCAGAGCGTATATTGTGTTAGAATTTGGAGCATATAAATAGTTTGATTTCAGGAGTTTAATTCAGACAGAGATAATAAATAAAGGCTCTGGAAATGTTTGCAGTTGATTTGCTTATCGGAGCGGTAATATTCATAATATTAATTAATATTACATTTTTGACATTTATCTTTAATTTTATTAGGTATTGCATGTGGGGGTTTTATTAGAATTAACTATAATAATCAACATTATTAGAACATTAAGAACTATTTAACTATTTCACACACTGTATTTATTTTTTGTTTCAAATTAAATGAAGACATTTTTCGTTATTTCTGTGTTGGCCCTGTGTTGAGGTGGCGACTTGTCCAGGGTGTACCCCGCCTACCGCCCGAATGCAGCTAAGATAGGCTCCAGCACCCCCGAAAGGGACAAGCGGTACAAAATGGATGGATGGATGGATGAGATGCATCTGTATATACCGTCTACTCGTGATGGATACATGACACCTCAGTGAGTTCTTGGCACACTCACTAGCTGTATTGACAATGCACTGATACTGTTACTGTTTCATAATGGCGCCATCTGTTGAATTAACAAAGTCACTACATTTGACCAGCAAATTTAAATTAATAGCTAGCTAATTTAATTGTTATTTTTCCAAAAAGAATACCTGTGTGGAATAATAGAATACGAAATGTGCAACTGTGTTTAAAGAGCCAAACAGTAAACAGTAAAATAATATTTACCTTTTTTTGGCACTATATGATCAAAATTATCCCACAAGATGTGATTTTACCTTTTTTTAGTTCTATCTGGATTCATTATGGTGACGAATACCGGTGTCAAACACAACAAGCCACTCCTCCAAATTATTTGAGTACGAGTTGTTACAGAGTGCTTTCTGATAAACACAGTTTAGTGCTTCAAAGGCAAACAACACAGCAGCTGTATCGGTCGCATGGTTATTTTTTAACCCTTAAATGACCCCAAGGGTTGTTATTCTTTAAAATCTTTCAAATGAAAAGTTGTAATATATATTCACATTCCAGGTATTCCTCATAAAATGTGTTTGTGACATGAGACGATTTGCATTTTTATTTATGTTTTCATAAATTTTAAGAAATTGCAGTTTTTGTATCACTACCCCACTCTTCCACAAGTGGGGTCAAAATGTCCCCAAGCAGTTTCTATGGAATCCTTTCTGAACCTTTAATTCAAAGCAACTCTGACTGTCACACTTACACATCTGATGTCATCTCTTACGTCTTATGCAACTTTGACTGTCAATACTGTCCCACTTACACATCTGATGTCAGCAGTCAACCCCCCAGGGGGTCATTTTTACACAGCAACATACATGTAAGTATTATCTCCATTTATGAACTTATATTTCATGGACAGATTATAAAGTGTGGTCAAATTAGTGATCTGATTAGCCTATTGTGTTTTTAGATAACAGTATTGTGTTTCGGTATGTGGGATGAAGTGCCCATCGAGCATTGACTCAGAATCTGACATCTCAGATTTAGAGGACCCGGACTATTGTACCCTCACTGAACAAGGCCAGTCAGACACAGAGGAGTCCTCTGAAAAGGAACTAGATATTGTGTCCAACAGAATGAGTTGCAAGGACTCTTACTGGGCAGAGTTACCTCCAAGCTAGGCTAAAACACCAAGCCACAATATTCCAATAATCAAAGGCATGCACCTGCTTTAGTGCTGTCTCCCCAATAGATTAATGAAAGCTGTTCCTGTCTGATAATATAACATACATACACAAACACCTACTTATGTACAAACCCCGTTTCCATATGAGTTGGGAAATTGTGTTAGAATATAAACGGAATACAATGATTTGCAAATCATTTTCAACCCATATTCAGTTGAATATGCTACAAAGACAACATATTTGATGTTCAAACTGATAAACTTTTTTTTTTTCAAATAATCATTAACTTTAGAATTTGATGCCAGCAACACGTGACAAAGAAGTTGGGAAAGGTGGCAATAAATACTGATAAAGTTGAGGAATGCTCATCAAACACTTATTTGGAACATCCCACAGGTGTGCAGGCTAATTGGGAACAGGTGGGTGCCATGATTGGGTATCAAAACAGCTTCCCAAAAAATGCTCAGTCTTTCACAAGAAAGGATGGGGCGAGGTACACCCCTTTGTCCACAACTGCGTGAGCAAATAGTCAAACAAGTTTAAGAACAACGTTTCTCAAAGTGCAATTGCAAGAAATTTAGGGATTTCAACATCTACGGTCCATAATATCATCAAAAGGTTCAGAGAATCTGGAAAAATCACTCCACGTAAGCGGCATGGCCGGAAACCAACATTGAATGACCGTGACCTACGATCCCTCAGACGGCACTGTATCAACAACCGACATCAATCTCTAAAGGATATCACCATATGGGCTCAGGTACACTTCAGAAAACCACTGTCACTAAATACAGTTCGTCGCTACATCTGTAAGTGCAAGTTAAAGCTCTACTATGCAAAGCGAAAGCCATTTATCAACAACATCCAGAAACGCCGCCGGCTTCTCTGGGCCCGAGATCATCTAAGATGGACTCATGCAAAGTGGAAAAGTGTTCTGTGGTCTGACGAGTCCACATTTCAAATTGTTTTTGGAAATATTCGACATCGTGTCATCCGGACCAAAGGGGAAGCGAACCATCCAGACTGTTATCGACACAAAGTTCAAAAGCCAGCATCTCTGACGGTATGGAGGTGCATTAGTGCCCAAGGCATGGGTAACTTTACACATCTGTGAAGGCACCATTAATGCTGAAAGGTACGTACAGGTTTTGGAACAACATATGCTGCCATCTAAGCGCCGTCTTTTTCATGGACGCCCCTGCTTATTTCAGCAAGACAATGCCAAGCCACATTCAGCACGTGTTGCAACAGCGTGGCTTCGTAAAAAAAGAGTGCGGGTACTTTTCTGGCCCACCTGCAGTCCAGACCTGTCTACCATCGAAAATGTGTGGCACATTATGAAGCGTAAAATACGACAGCGGAGACCTTGGACTGTTGAACGACTGAAGCTCTACATAAAACAAGAATGGGAAAGAATTCCACTTTCAAAGCTTCAACAATTAGTTTCCTCAGTTCCCAATCGTTTATTGAGTGTTGTTAAAAGAAAAGGTGATGTAACACAGTGGTGAACATGCCCTTTCCCAACTTCTTTGGCACGTGTTGCAGCCATGAAATTCTAAGTTAATTATTATTTGCAAAAAAAAAATAGTTTATAAGTTTGAACATCAAATATCTTGTCTTTGTAGTGCATTCAATTGAATATGGGTTGAAAAGGATTTGCAAATTATTGTATTCCGTTTATATTTACATCTAACGCAATTTCCCAACTCATATGGAAACAGGGTTTGTATGTTGCTGGGTGAAAATGACCTCCTGGGTGGTGAGACTGCTGACATCAGATGTGTACGTGGGACAGTATTGACAATCAAAGTTGCATCAGATGTGAGAGATGACATCAGATGTGTAAGTGGGACAGTATTGACAGTCAAAGTTGCATCAGATGTGAGAGATGACATGACACTGACTTTGAGGAGTGTGTAGTGATACAAAAACTGCACTTTCTTAAAATGAATGAAACATTATATACAAATGGTCTAAAGTCACAAACATGTTTTATGAGGAATATCTGGATTATGAAACTATTCCAACTCTTCAATTAAGATTAAAATCTATTATTATGATTTTGAAGAATAACAACCCAGTTTATTGCAAAAACGCATTGATTTTAATTGGGGTCATTTTTGAGCCCACTTGTGGAAGAGTGTAGGTTAGGGTTACATATCACTTCTTGTGTTTTATAATGCATCGATGCTTCAGTATCGTTTAACCCAGTGGTTCGCAACCTTTTTTCAGTGATGTACCCCCTGTGAACATTTTTCTAATTCAAGTACCCCCTAATCAGAGCAAAGCATTTTTGGTTGAAAAAAAGAGATAAAGAATTAAAATACAGCACTTTGTCATCAGTTTCTGATTTATTAAATTGTATAACAGTGCAAAATATTGCTAATTTGTAGCGGTCTTTCTTGAACTATTTGGCAAAAAAGATATAAAAATAATTAAAAACTTGTTGAAAAATAAACAAGTGATTCAATTATAAATAAATATTTCTACACATAGAAGTAATCATCAACTTAAAGTGCCCTCTTTGGGGATTGCAATAGAGATCCATCTGGATTCATGAACTTAATTCTAAACATTTCTTCACAAAAAAAGAAATCTTTAACATCAATGTCCACAAAAAATTTAGCTGTCAACACTGAATATTGCATTGTTGCATTGTAATGAATGGAATAGCCTACTTGATGTTCAGTTTATGAACTTACATTCATATTTTGTTGAAGTATTATTCAATAAATATATTTATAAAGGATTTTTGAATTGTTGTTATTTTTAGAATATTTAAAAAAAAATCTCACGTACCCCTTGGCATACCTTCAAGTACCCCCAGGGGTACGCGTACCCCCATTTGAGAACCACTGGTTTAACCCATATTGATATACTTATTTTTTTGCAATTTTAGTCACACTGAAAGGGTCATTTTATATCATCTGTGTACTGGTGTGTGAGGCTTGTTATTTACGTTGACTATTGTGTTTACTAACAAGACTGTATATTGCACCAGTGAAATCAGTTCATTGCTATCTACTGCCTTGTTTTTGTCAGACTGCAGACTGTTGATTGCAGAACTTGCCAGGTGCCACAATGTGGTCAGACAAAAACACAAATAAGGTGCTGCCCATTTTCCGCTCCCTTTTTCGTTTCACATTTCAGCCTTGGTGGAGGTCTGCGCTCCACTTAGTTTTGACCTTCTGTGGACCCCATCCTGCTCCTTCTCAACTTCAGCCATTCTTAAAGCTGCAGACTCAGCAACACATGTCCATGGAGATGTCCAGTCACTGTGAGAAGCCACACTGACCATATCAAAGCACAAAGTGCGCACACACACACACTGGACCGTGCATTACGCGTGCTAAAAAATAAACAGTCCTCTCCACATCTGAGGGACACGCACTCCAGAACTCGGCGTCTCACCCCCACAGGGCCGTGGCTGTGTGCAGCCCAGGTCTGGCCTTCCTGTCTAGACCAGTGGAGATGGGGTTAATAAAGCACTGAACGCTGTCTGAACATCTACCGCGGCGTCTGTCGTCAGTTCGACGGAGCGTCACACACATCTATACGCACCTTGAATTTCCTTTCCTTGCTATCCTGCCTCTTCTTCCCACCCACATCTTCTACCCTCGTGCTCATGAGGTCTCTTTTCCATGGAGAAGCATCATTTACCAGTAAACGGCGGTCAGCAGTCGAGCGCCTCAGCTTGTCCAACACTGTAAATATAATGAAACGTCCCAACCAAGAGGGAAAAATGTTTCAAGATCTTAAACAGGATTTTGCCAAAAGAGGACATGGATGGCTTGATAACCGTGTTGTGTTAAACACCAATTCTGAAAAATGTCTTAATGTGCAGGGACACTTGCTGATGTCATTTCATGTGGCATGCATTACACTATTGTGCTTTCCATATAGAGCTAAGGAGGTTAAGGTCATGTCCACACCACCATGGTTATTTTTACAAATGTGATAAAGGTGACTGAAAATGTCCTTTTAAAAATGTACACAAGTTTATTCGTGGTGTCCAATAAACTGACTCCGAATTGTCCGAGTAAAATGCTGTGTTGGCAAATCTTGCTCTATATAATGTCACATGATCTTTTTTGTGAGGACATGTACTGATGTTCAGTTCAGTTTCAGTTTATTTCGAACATGCATACAATACAATGTAATGCATCACATGTTTGCAGTAGTTTCATTACAGCACGTCCGAAAAAGGAGTAGGAAGAAGCAGAGTTTATTTAATCCTACCCCTTTTCATACCATAGCAAATGTATCCTTTTTCCTTGTTCTCTGTAGCATAACAGAACAAATACATAATAAACAAATAATATACAATAGTAAGTAAACAAATATTAAATACATAAATAATATTTGTCTCAATAAAAAAACAAAAATAAAACAAAAACAAAACAAACAAAAAAAAAGGGTTCAAGATGTTCATCATAATTCTTGTTCTGTGTACTTTATGAACACTTGTAGTTTGAACAATCTCCTAAACTGAATCATATTGGTGCTTTGTTTGATTTATTTGGTTAATCCGTTCCATAATTTAATTCCACATACAGATATACTAAAGGTTTTAAGTGTTGTACGCGCATACAAATGTTCTAAATTAGATTTTCCTCTAAGGTTATATTTCTCCTCTTGTTGAGAAGAATTGTTGTTCATTCTTGGGTAGCAGGTTATAGTTAGTTACCAGAGGTGGGTAGTAACGCGCTACATTTACTCCGTTACATCTACTTGAGTAACTTTTGTGATACATTTTACTTCTAAGAGTAGTTTTAATGCAACATACTTTTACTTTTACTTGAGTATATTTATAGAGAAGAAACGCTACTTTTACTCCGCTCCATTTACTGTATCTACATTCAGCTCGCTACTCGCTACTGATTTTTATCGATCTGTTAATGCACGCTTTGTTTGTTTTGGTTTGTCAGACAGACCTTCAAAGTAGGATCTATCGCATGCCTGCGTTTCACCAATCAAATACAGTCACTGGTGACGTTTGACTCCGTTCCACCAATCAAACAGAGCCAGGCGGTCACATGACCGTGACACGTGCACCCCGACTTAAAAAAGTTGATAAACTTATTGGGGTGTTACCATTTAGTGGTCAATTGTACGGAATATGTACTGTACTGTGCAATCTACTAATAAAAGTTTCAATCAATCAATCAAAAGTGTGAAGGAAAAAATACATTTTTTTATTTCAACCGTACCTCCCGTCAAAAGCCTAAAGACTGACCGCACAGTTCCCGTCTTCACAATAAAAGTGCCGCTCCATTGCGCCTGCGCTAACAAAATAAGAGTCTCCGAAAGCCAGCGTAAACAAGCTAGCGAGCTACGGAGTTTGCCCCCAATGTATTTCTTGTAAAGTGTATAAAAACGAATATGGAAGCTGGACAAATAAGATGCCAAAAACCAACCACTTTCATGTGGTATTAGACAGAAAGGATGAACTTTTTTTCTCCTCCATTTGAAAACGTGGACGTTATCAGCACTACTGTCTGATTCCAATCAATGTAAGGCATCAGAATCAGGTAATACACCAACTTATATTCTTGTCTTCATGAAAGAAAGGAATCTATATGTTAAACATGCATGTATATTCATTAAAACACCTTTAACATGTGAACAAAAACGGCAAAACAGATAAATATAAATTATATACTGTATATATAAATGTATGTATATATATATACATACATATATATATATATATATATATATATATATATATATATATATATATATATATATATATATATATATATATCTATATCTATATATAGATATATATATACATATATATATATATATATACACATACATTTATATATACAGTATATATATATATATATATATATATATATATATATATATATATATATATATATATATATATATATATATATATATATATATATATATGTATGTGTGGGAAAAAAATCAGAAGACTATTTCATCAGATGAAATAGTCTTGTGATTTTTTTCCCACACATACATATATTGCGCTCTACTACGGTATCGAGCACTATTTTTTGGATAACCTTATTAAGACATATATATATATATATATATATATATATATCTATATATAGATATATATATACATATATATATATATATATATACACATACATTTATATATACAGTATATACAGTATATACAGTATATACAGTATATATATATATATATATATATATATATATATATATATATATATATATATATGTATGTGTGGGAAAAAAATCAGAAGACTATTTCATCAGATGAAATAGTCTTGTGATTTTTTTCCCACACATACATATATTGCGCTCTACTACGGTATCGAGCACTATTTTTTGGATAACCTTATTAAGACATATATATATATATATATATATATATATATATATATATATATATATATATATACCGGTACATGTGATATGTGTGTGTATGTATATATATATATATATATATATATATATATATATATATATATATATATATATATATGAGGTTGATCACCTCGACTTGGTCATTTAAAAAGTAGCTCGCTTGCTGAAAAAGTGTGGGCACCCCTGGCTTACATGAACTCAACGTCAAATTTGAGGAAGCACATGGCGGTAAGTAACGTTAGTAGATATTTTGGCTGTCACCGTAGGCTGATGTTAGCTTCCCTGCTATGAATCACTGTCAAATGTACATCGTGTGGGGACATTTATTAACGCACTGCAGCCTCATAGACAGACAGAGATACACACACACGCACCACACACACTCACACATGCATACAAACACCAATCAGAAGTGCACAGTGTGTTCTCAGGTGCAGCCCACACCTATCAGTTTATGGTTTGCATAAAGGCTAACTTGTTATTTTCCTTTGTAATCTCTGCCTACTGAGCCTATGATGCTGTTAAGATATTGTGGCTCAATTTGCCTTATTTTTTTTTATGTTAATGTTTTATTATTTAATATATATTATTGTTTTAGTTGCTTAAGAGATATTCCTGGCTCTAAATTTGCTCATTGCAATTTTTATGTTTTTGTGCATTATTTGTTGCCGTCATCATTAAACGAACACATTACTCATCAGTTACTCAGTACTTGAGTAGTTTTTTCACAACATACTTTTTACTTTTACTCAAATAAATATTTGGGTGACTACTCCTTACTTTTACTTGAGTAATAAATCTCTAAAGTAACAGTTCTCTTACTTGAGTACAATTTCTGGCTACTCTACCCACCTCTGTTCGTTACTAATCAAGATTATGCAAAAATGTTGTGAACCAAATACATATTGGTTTTGATCCAATCAAAAGTGCAAATGGAAAATATTACTTTTACATTTTGGAGTCTGAGTCACTATTCACAAATCATAATGTGGCCATGTGTCATAATCACACATAATAATTATGGACTTTGTCACGTTTTTATACACATTTTTTTTTAAATTGTATTTTTATTGATATATTTAATCTAAAAAAAAGTGATGCTAACATGGGAACAGTAACTGTGGCATACTTAGGTAGCACACATTAATGTGATCCATGATTTTTAGGGTTAAACGTAAAAAGTTAGAAAATAAATAGTTAAAATGCGAGCATTAAACATTAGCATACTAACATAGAAACAGTTTAAAGTGATAGTGAAAGATGGTGCCAAAATAGTATTTCCAATGACTTCTTGCACCTGGAGATAGGTTGATTGGCAACACTCTTCCAACCGTGCCAGCAACTTGAGGGTTCCAGGTTCGAGCCCCGCTTCTGCCATCTTAGTCAGAGCTGTTGTGTCCTTGGGCAAGACACTTCACCCACCTGCTCCTAGTGCCACCTACACTGGCCTAAATGTAACTTAGATAATGGGTTTCACTATGTAAAGCGCTTTGAGTCACTAGAGAAAAGTGCTATATAAATGTAATTCACACTTCACACACTAAATTGGCCCTAGTGTGTGAATGTGAGTGTGAATGTTGTCTATCTGTGTTGGCCCTGTGATGGGATAGGCTCTAGCACCCCCTGCGACCTCAAAATGGACACGCGGTAGAAAATGGATGTATGGATGATTCATCAGGATTTACAATGAGCTGTCAAAAAAAAAAACATTTAGCTGCCCTGCTATTGCCTGTAGGACCCTCATTACCTATGGAAGGACCTTTAGCTGCCTACTGAGGTGCCTGATTTAGCAGCAATGGTGCAGAATGCTGTGTATAAATGCTTGTCAGCATCAAATATAGATGTTTAAGACCTTAGTGTATAAAATAAAGGAACACATTTTGTGTTTAAGGTCAAACTCTCATCTCTTTCACCTGGTCTAAGTGACACAGGATGACAGAGTACAATTAAAAGTGTATTATGAACACATTTCATTATGGGCTCTCTTACTACAAACTAATTTACACTCCAAAAGCAGTTTAAATTAGCCTTATGGCACTTGGCTTTGCCTGTATTTATCTCTGCAGGACCAAAACTCTTTCATGGATCATCCTAACTGTCACTTTAGCTGCAGTCCAGCGAGCCAGTAAGTAAACAAATGCTGTCACACGTCAGCCCGTCAGCCAAAGCTCTCCAGGCCCTCCGGCAAAGGGGGCGCTGGGTCCAGCACCACTACCCAGGTCGGAGCACTTTGTCAGGTAAACAGAGGTTCACGGACGGCCCGGCCGCTGACAGTGACCGTGTTTTATGGCCGCATGGCTGGGCTGGAATAAACACCGTTACTACGAGAGGCTTGTGCGTGTGTGCGCACGATGAGAAAGACATATTATCTGTTTAAATCTCCTCCGTGCGGCTTGGCCACACAGCAGGCTTACTTCACTTTAGCTTACACAATCTGGCCGTCCTCTAATATCTGCAATACTTAACATTTTTTAGACCTTTCCATTCCTACGTCGAGTATCCACTCTCTAGTGGCACTGCTGTGTTATTGTTAAAGGAAGTTCAAATTTATATTTTGCAAAATGATAATCTGCAATGGTGGCCCGGAATGGTTCTGTTATATTTCACTGACACTGCTACTGACGCTCAGAAGAAAAGAAAAAAATCCATTTATGGTTCATATTCTCTTGGGGGATACAACTTCTCACAAGTCTGTTCCTCTGCTGCCTGTCATGTTGATGTGCACTACTGTGCTGTATACTTTCCATCAGCCTCTCGGAATTGTTTGCTTACACTCGCATGTGTAATAAGACCACAATCCTGCAACCGCAGTGTCCCAAGCCTCCGCCACAACGGACCAGAATTTGTGTTCTCGGACTGACTTGGCTTTCATTGGAGACGGTCACAATGACAGTGGGTGGCATAGAACCGGAGCACAGCTAGTCATTACTGGGTGCCTTTCAAGTTTCCATATCCCAGCGAGCATCACAGAGGATGAGGGGAGAGACATTTCTCCTCCTTTATAATAATTTGATAAAACTATATATATCTATTAGACTTTTCGGGGAGTTTGAGCTGTGGACACAAATGTTTGATGCTGTTTAGCTCAAAAGCTAAACTCAAGCTGAACCACTGACCTTTACCATGTAGGCGGTGCTGCAGCGAGCTCACTTGCGCTGTGGAAGCAGCTGGACTGTCTTCCCTGCCAGCACATTAGCACACTGTAAATCCAGCTTGGTCCATTCAGCGTGCAGGCTCCTCCTGCTGCGCTGTAGCCTCACACACTCATCAACATCCTTGCTGAACACACATCAGCGTTAACATTTAGATCAGGGGTCCCCAAACTACAGCCCGCCATCTTCCACAATCTGGCCCGCTGGAAGTCCTAAGATATAACCTTTTTTTAAAATTATTTGTCCTGTCCAGCCGCTCAGTCAAATCATATTGTTGATGTAGAACAGGGGTAGGGAACCTGTGGCTCTAGAGCCAGATGTGGCTCTTTTGGTGACTGCATCTGGCTCTCAGATTAATTTTAGCTGCCATTGCTTAACACAATAAGTAATTAATAATTCCACTGGTAATCAGTGTTAAAAATAACATTCAAAGTATAAAACATTCTCATGCATTTTAATCCATCCATCCGTTTTCTACTGCACCTGTTCAAGAAGTCGCATTAATGATAAGAAGTATTTTATTCATTATTAGTTAGCTTCGGAATAAAAATGTTATTAAATAGAATAACAGGCGTGTTATACTCTAATGTTGGTCTTACTTAAAAATGCACGCATTTAGTTGTATTTAGTGTTAAAAACCATTATATGGCTCTCACAGAAATACATTTGAAAATATTTGGCTTCCATGGCTGTCTCAGCCAAAAAGGTTTCTGACCCCTGATGTAGAAGCTAGTGTTGTCCCGATACCAATATTTTGGTGCCGGTACTAAAATTATTTCGATACTTACAAAAAATAGCATTATTGACTTTATTTTAACAAAATATCTTACGGTACATTAAACATATGTTTCTTATTGCAAGTTTGTCCTTAAATAAAATAGTGAACCTACAAGACAACTTGTCTTTTATTAGTAAGTAAACACACAAATTAATCTGCTGACGTATGCAGTATCATATTGTGTCATTTTCCATTCTATTGTTTTGTCAAAATTATGAAGGACAAGTGGTAGAAAATGAATTATTAATCTACTTGTTCATTTACTGTTAATATCTTCTTACTTTCTCTTTTAACATGTTCTATCTACACTTCTGTTAAAAGGTAATAATCACTTATTCTTCTGTTGTTTGATACTTTACATTAGTTTCGGATGATACCACAAATTTGGGTATCGATCCAATACCAAGTAGTTACAGGATCATACATTGGTCATATTCAAAGTCCTCATGTGTCCAGGGACATATTTCCTGAGTTTATAAACATAATATAAATAAAACAAAAACTAAAGAAGATGTTGTGATGCCAAAAAATATCAACATTATCATAGTAGTATTGACTAGATACACTCCTTGGTATCATTACAGGGGATGTCAGGTGTAGATCCACCAATGGTGTTTGTTTACATTTTGACGCCGGTGAGCTACGGTGTGTAGTGAAGCATGTTTAGTTATTCCTCGTCCTGCAGGGATGATACTTGTAAGAAACTTACTTTACTTGTCACCATGTAAGCGAGGATTAGTGATTTAAAAGTAGCTAAAACACTGCTGACTGGGGCTTGACATTAGCCGCTAGCTCGCTAGCCATGTCTTAAAGCCAAAATGCGTCCGTTCTCCCTTTTCTGTCTACACACTGTGTCTGCTTGTAAGTACTCCGTGATAGTGCGCTGCCGAACATGCTCGTCTGCTCGTAAACCAGCAATGACACGACGTGACGACGACGGGGGTGCAGGGGGGTGGCGGACCGGTACTTTTCAGAGGCGGTATAGTACCGAATATGATTCATTAGTATCGCGGTACTATACTAATTCCGGTATAACGTACAACCCTACAAGAAGCCTATATCTGCTGTAAACAGACCCGGCCGGCTGCAGAAAAAACATTGAACTTATTCAACCTACAATTTATTTGCTTCAGGCTGAACAATGTTCAGCAAAGTTCATCCAAATATCTATACAACAAACAAAACAGTGTAGTGCTTTGTCCATTTATTCAAGTCAAGCAGGTGTTCAAGAAGAGCAGCAACAATGCAGCGAGCACCATCCAGCTTCACTTACTGGAAACAGAAGCACTGATGTCAACCTGAACCCTGAAGTAAACATTCTTGCTGGAGAGCAGCTACAGAGCACAAAGAGCAGAACAAAGCAGTTACTCTTCTGCCTACCAGTGTTACATTTGATAGCAGTTTTTAATGTAGTCCATTGACAAAAATGTGTTTTAGTTTTAGTTTCATTTTTGTCATCTAAACGGATTTAGTTTTAGTCAATAAAATTACACAGCATTTTGGTCAGCTAAATTACAGTAAATGTTGTCGACTAAAATGTAAAGTATAACAGATAAGGTCCCTTTAAAGTTTATTTAAAAGCACCTTTATTTAAACTACCTGTAAAGTATTAGTTTAACACAAAAGTAGCATGAGTGAAGTAATTAGTCATGGTTTGCTCCACTGTGCAATGCCAATAAATATCTTCCAGGCACTTTTTCTATTGTTTTATGCTACGCCTCTGGCAAAGCATGTATGTGTGTGTGTTGTGAAGCAAAGTTACGATGCATTTCATCATAATTTGTTTATGAACGTGGGAGAACCAGAAACAGCAAATGCACATTGATCTGCTCAGTGGCCTTGTGTTTAGAGCAGGGGTGTCAAACTCAAATACAGAGTGGGCCAAAATTTAAAACTGAACAAAGCCGCGGGCCAAAGTTGAATAAATTAACCTTTAAAGTACTCTACGAGCTATCGTCACGTCCGCTTTTCATCCATTCTAACATCGTTCGGACCCAGTCACAAGATATGTGCGGCTTCTGTACGCACACGAGCGAATGCAACGCATACTTCATCAACAGCGATACAGGTTACACTGAGGGTGCCAGTATAAAAAACTTTAACACTGTTAGAAATATACGCCACACTGTGAATCCACACCAAACAAGAATGACAAACACATTTCGGGAGAACATCCGCACCGTAACACAACATAAACACAACAGAACAAATACCCAGAATCCTTTGCAGCATTAACACTTCCGGGACACTACAAAATACACCCCCGCTGCCACCAACCCCCCCCCCCCCCCCACACACACCTTGTAGCGTCCCGGAAGAGTTAGTGCTGCAAAGGGTTCTGGTTTGGTGTGGATTCACAGTGTGGCGTATATTTCTAACAGTGTTAAAGTTTTTTATTCGGCTACCCTCAGTGTAGCCTGTATCGCTGTTGATGAAGTATGCGTTGCATTCTAATGTGTGTGCGTGCAGAAGCCGCACATGTTATGTGACTGGCTCAGCACTCGTTGGGCTGGCCGACTGGCTGGCTTGCTGGCGTTTGGAAGACTCCCGGGAGGATCGGCGGACCAGCTTTAGTGTTAATTTGATATCGCCTCAAGGTAACAAATTTGGCCCGTGGGCCAGAGTTTGACACCCATGGTTTAGCGTGTCCGCCCTGAGATCGGTAGGTCGTAAGTTCAAATCCCAGCCGAGTCGTACCAAAGACTATGCCCATTACTTCCCTGCTTGGCACTCAGCATCAAGGGTTGTGATTGGGGGTTAAATCACCAAAATGATTCCCGAGCGCGCCCACTGCTGCTCACTGCTCCCCTCACCTCCCAGGGGATGGGTCAAATGCAGAGGGTAATTTCACCACACCTAGTGTGTGTGTGACTATCAGTGGTACTTTAACTTTGAACTTTAACATTACAGTTGTGTAGATATCACGATCGATCCCTCGCCTGCTGATGGCTTCAAATAGTGTCAAAGTTGAAATGTGTCCTCCTCACTTTCTCCCAGGTGTACACATATTACGCTGTGGAACATGTTAAATCCACACATTTTTGTTTCGGAGGTGAGAAATCAAACTTCCTCATCTCACAAGGAAACGCGTCTGATTGGCTCGCCTCTGTAACCAACCCCCACCTCTCTTGAACGCAGTTAAAGAGCTGTGACTGGCTAAATTCTGAACTTGTCCCACCCATCGATAAGACAAAATTATATATTACTGGATTTTGTTTCTGTCAACATTCTTGTCTTTTTTTATTTGTTAACTAAAATGTCAGTTAATTGTGTCATTGTTTCAGTCAACATGCTGTCGCTTTGATTAGTGATGGTCTTATTTTACTTGCTCCAATGTAAAAAAAAAATGGCCTCCCTCTCGGGGGCGCTCACGGCCTAACAATGGGCTCTTGACCAATTGTTAAGAAACACCGGTTGAGAGGGTGCTGGTGTTCAATCATTGTGACCTGCCCTCTTCCTTGTTCAAACCTTCAGTAAACGCACATGGACGGAGAGAAAGAACAACTCCACGGCGCAAGTGCGGTGTTTGGAATGATTTTTTAAATCCCTTTGTATGAGACGAACTCTCCTGTGGGTGAACATGAAAAGTAAAAATTATTCAAAGCCAACATCAAAGTTTAAAAAGTCTAACTTCTAATTGTGACATTTATTTATTACATTTGTTGTGTTAAACCACCAGTGGTAACATAAGATTGGTTTGGAAGTTGTAACTTTGAGCAAGTTGCAAAGATCATCTTTAAAAGCGGACTGCACTCTTTTTGGAATTTTGCCTTTCGTTCACAATCTTTGTGAAAGACGGATGAATTTTTAATTTTTTTATGCATTCTAACCCGTAAATAAAAATGCGCTTACAGCGTAGCCAATGGAAGGTCTTCTATTCCGCCCATAAAACCCAAAAAAAAAAACATCCGAAAAGCGCTAACAGTACTCCATTTACATTTTTTGACTTGAATATTAACCAAGTATTAGTGATATTGTTATTATAATCGCTACATTAACGCAGACAAATTATTTATCGCCAACATCAAAGTTTAAAAAGTCTAACTTCTAATTGTGACATTTATTTATTAAATCTGTTGTCTTAAACCACCAATGGTAACATAAGATTGGTTTGGAAAATGTAACTTTGAGCAAGTTGCAAAGATCGTCTTTAAAGGGGGACTGCACTCTTTTTGGAATTTTGCCTATCGTTCACAATCTTTGTGAAAGACGGATGAATTTTAAAAAATGTTATGCGTTTTAACCCGTAAATAAAAGTCCGCTTACAGCGGAGCCAATGGAAGGTCTTCTATTCCCCCCATAAAACCCAATAAAAAAAACATCCGAAAAGCGCTAACAGTACTCCATTTACATTTTTTGACTTGAATATTAACCAAGTATTAGTGATATTGTTATTATAATCGCTACATTAACGCAGACAAATTATTTATCGCGGTGCCGTGATCGTTAGCGTGTGTGCCAATGTTTACATCATTGAGTGGTAAGCTGCTTTGCTCCTGTAAGTTTATTTTAGATCATAAATCATGCCTCTAACCTGGATAGTAGAAGGATGAGGATGTATTCCGACAAGTTCGTACACTTTGACAACCAATTTATACCCAAAAGTGGCGAGAACGACACAAAAAGACATTTGTTTCCAATTACCTCCTTTTGTTTTTGAGGATTTTAAGTCTTTCTTCATCTAAAACGGGGCTATAACAAGATTCTATTAGTCGGCATGCTAATGACAGCAGACATCGCACGGTAAGTGACGTTTTATTATGTCTCTTGGCTCTCATAAAGTTAGCAGTGAGTTGTAATCGGTGATGATATAGTGGGGGGATGATGCCTTTTTAAAGTTAATGCGTCACGTATGCTTAAAAAGATCAAAATACGTAAATATTAATGTTGTTATTAATGTGACTGTTACTAGATTAAATTTATACTTAAATTGTGTATATAAAACCTTAATGGAGGTATTTTTATGTTGTTTTCAAGGTCTTTATAAGCAGAATAGAGCGGCTCCCATAGGCTTCACTGTAAGCAGACTTTTGTTTGCATTTATTAAATATTTAGAATGCATAAAAAAAGAAAAATATGTGTTCTTGCCTTACAAAAGTATTGTGAATGACAGCCAAAATAAAAAAAAAAGTGCAGTTCCACTTTAACATTCGAGATTACAAAGAAAAAAATACCCACTAAATGTTTTTTTGGAATCTGAAAAAAGAGTTGATAGAGGATGCAGTGAATTTTGTGACTGCATTGACTATGATGGACACAAATCCAAACTAAATTGCATGTTGAGCAATCATGCAAACCAATCTACTTCTCTGTAATGAACTTCCATACTGTAGATCGAGAAGTGTCATTTCTGGGAGTTGTTATATCTACACAATATTTTATGTCCCCATTCTTTCTCATATTATTACTCAGTTGGAACAAGCAATACGTCTTGTGTGGTTCTGTATTGTGAGGCCTAAATGTAGCTGATTAACCATGAGAGTGTTTCGCCATTAAAGCGTGATCTACAGAAATCAAACCAATATGTGAACTCTGTGATTAGTGTCAACTATATTACAAAACCTTTCACTCAGAATCCAGAGCTTTGTGCATTCCAGCCCTGCTTTATCATTGTTATTTTTGCAACTACTATACCTGCATGCATGCATGCAGTCGGTGACGTCCCCACATCTGCGGTCTCTTCCAGGGTTTCACGTTGTTCCCATTGGGTTGAGTTTTTTCTTTCCCTGATGTTGGATCTGAGCCAAGGATGCCTTTGTGGCTTGTGCAACCCTTTGAGACATTTGTGATTAAAGGCTATATACGTTGATTGATTGATACCACTGTGTGTAGACTGGATATGAACATCTTTACAGATTTACAGCAAAATGTGATAATTTCCAATCCTTTAAAAACTATAAAGTTCCTGTTTTGTCATAGGATAATACAAAAATACATCCTACGAATGCAACAGAAGTTCAACAACACAAACAACTGGATGAACTAACAAACAAGTAATGGATATTTTTCTAAAATAATGATCAATTATGGGGAAAATTTACCAAATGTATCGATGAATTGCTATTTTTTATTTTAAGTAATGTATTCATTAGTTTTGCTTTGAGCAAAATAATGCCACCTTAGCATGAATACAGTCCATCTTCCTTTCGTTGACGTCGTGTTAGCTTCTTTAGACAGCAAACTAGTAACAGTAACCAGAATAATTGTATGTGTAATACAGTATGCCAAACCAACAGATATATATTCATTATTTATTATGCCCATTAGAGATGCGCGGATAGGCAATTATTTAATCCGCAACCGCATCACAAAAGTCGTCAACCATCCGCCATCCACTCGAACCAACATTTTATCAAAACCACACCCGCCCGTCATCCGCCCGTTGTTATATATCTAATATAGACGATGCAAGGCATTAGTGAGGTTATAAAGCTTTTGCCTGTTAAAGAAAGGAGACTGATCCAATGTAGCAGAGACATTCAATGCGTGCCACGCATTAATATCTCTTGGCCACGCATTAGTGGCTAAGAGATATTAATGCGTGATAATATTATTTATCATTATTATAATATTATTGTCATTTCCATTAAGAAAGTGTTGACTATTGTTGCCAATGCCCTCAGATCAGGAGTGGGTTCCTCACACTTTGTGTGCGCAGTTGCAGCAAGCAGAATGAGGCTTTTAAGAAGTTAAAAAAATGTTTTAGAAAGACTAGGCCTATATTTTCGTTAGGTAAAAAAAATGTTCTGAATTTATTTCAATGAATATTAACTTGTTAACGTTATAATGCTCAAATAGGGACGAGGGCGGGGTGCACAGTGAAGCAGTGAACAATTTCGCGACAAAGATGAACCTTTATTGATTGATCTGCAGCCATGACAAAATATCAGACAATCTCCATTGTCAACGACAGGCAGGAAAATAAAGATAAACACATAGCCTATGTTCTAGGCATAGGCATAGGCTCATACGTTTTTAAGTTGAAATAAAAAAATAAATAAAAAATGTGCCTCATAAGCCTTAGGCTGTCAATCCTGCGCACAAACTTAAATTATACAATAACATATGTATGTCATCTCTATTTAGACAAAAATAAATTAAATAAATAATAATAATAAATTACCTGCAACTTGTTGGCCAAGGCAAATAGCTGAAGGGGGGAAATCAAACCCATCAGACTGCACTTTATCATCAAACTTGAATTATAATGAAAATAGACGGTTGCGACAAACAAAGCAGGCTAAATAGCCTTACATTGTCGCTAATCGGAGATGCGCTTCACTTGAAAACGAGGCCAAATAATTATTCACACATAGTAGTATATCTCGAATAGAAAAAACCCACAATAAACAACGCAATTGCCTTAATTCCTTTGCATTGTAGTGCGCCCAAACAACACGTAACCATCAACATTATTTAGCTAACCGAACTCAATATAGGTTAGACATGGGCTTATTTGGTATAGCCTATAGGTAACGTAGACTAATTCGTTTAACATATCCAACCGTATGTCTACTTACTTTTTTTTTTGTTAGCACTATGCAGGAATAAAATGGCATCTACAGTGCCAGGATTTATGCGAGAGCGCCTGGCCTATAAAATGCGCCCTGCTGCGCTGAAGGAGCGCTCATTTGCGCCACTTGTTGCTGGGACGCGGTGCCATCTTTTTCTTTTTTTCTTCTTCTTCTGTTGTGTTGTGTTGTGCTGCAATGCCTGATGAATAATTGACTGTTTCAAAGAGTGCTGCTCGTTTTTCGTATGTGGGTAACAACATTTAACTATGTATATATATTTCCGAATTGGTTCAACCGCCAACCGCCCGCATCTATTTAAAATCTATTTTTACCCGCCCGACCCGCGGTTTATCCGCGGACTCTGCGGTTGTGTCCGCAAACCGCGCATCTCTAATGCCCATCTATAGATACAACTATTTACAAATAGTAAAAACAATTCAGCTTGGAAAAAAATCATTTCTGTTGGATTGTGTCTTTTATATCAGTAGTCCCCATCCTTTTTTGCACCACGGACCGGTTTATTGTAGGCATTATTTTTAGGGACCGGCTTCCCACTTATGAAAAATACAACTCACTATAACGCTGAATTAGTGGAAGCCCTGGGAGCCCTGGGCTTGTTTCTTTGCAATGAAAGGCTGATGGTAATCAGCCTTTGGCTACAATCTGTCACATTTATATTTGATATGTTCATTAATGTGCATTGTATCATGTTATAAAATTATAACAAATGGCAACTTCCTATGAGGAGTTTTATTGTACATCTATAAACAAGCTCATTGGTGTGTCGAGTGCACAGATGTCAAACTCAAGGCCCACGGGCCAGATCTGCCCCTCCACGTCATTTTTTATGGCCCACAAAAGCTTGGAAATAATATGTGTCAATAAAATACCTTATATTTTCTTTCTTTACTTTCTTATTTTCTTACTAAATGTATTAGGGTTTTTTTCTAGTTTGAAGGGGAAAAAAAATAGTGTCCAATATTGCAACACATATTATACTATCTAACTTTGTTGGTCAAAATCCAAATAAATACGTATCTGCTTAACTTATGGTTTCGAAGCAAGTTATCCATCAACACTTTTGTACACTACAAAAAGTACCAATAGAATTTACTGTAAAATTTAGGGAGTTTTTTTTACAGCATATTACTTAAGTTGAAAAAAAAAACGACCAATGTTTGTTTTTTTACAGTAAAATTCTGTCGACTGAGCTGTCAGTGTTTTTTTTTTCAAATCCACGGTTGATGATTTTATGGTACCACATTTTATTGTGGTAAAAAACTGGCAGCTGAGTTGCCAAAATTAAATTAAACAGCGGTACTGTATTTCTACTCACAGTAATATGTTGTAAAAATAATATTAATAAAATAACACCATATATTTTACAGTAAAAGTCTGGCAAATAAGCTGCCAGTTTTTTTCTGTAAAAAACAGAGGTAAAATCCACAGATTTTTTTGACTCTTTACATTAAAAAAATTTAAATTATTTAAAATCATTGGCAAACTCATTAATTATTTACTGTTACAAGCGGCCCTCTATTGGCAGCCATGACTGCGGTATGGCCCTCAATGAAAACAAGTTTGACAAGTTAAGTCGGAGAAAATGCAATCCTTTATAAATTATTGCATGTTTCTCTCCGGCCCGGTAGCAAATGCTTCACGGACCAGTGGTTGGGGACCACTGTTTTATATGACATCACAAGGTATGCGATCATCTATCGCAACAATAGGCTGAACCATTAATTTTCTTCGAAATGTAATCACATTGTGATAAAATGTGGTTTTGTAGCAAAGGCTGTGGTTTGACTGGTCACATGATGGCAGGGAGAGAAGTCGCTCAGTATGTTTCCATACACTAAAATATTTCTTAAATAATTTGGCTCAAAATAAGCTTTCTAAATAAATAATCAGTTTTCTATGGGATGTAGTGACTATCTGTGCGTCAATCTCCATGGAGGACCAAAACGCCATTCTTCACACTAAAAGGGTTTTGCATAAACAGAGTAAAAATAATATGTGTTTGTTTCGTTAGTCAGTAGGCAACAATAATAAATAGCAGATACATCACATGACTTCAAGACAGCATCAATCTCATTCATTCAAAACATCCACAACATCGTTCATATACTTTATTCAGTGATGAAAGAATTGAACATCCACACACAACAATTTAGACATAATTGGCATGTAAACCAGTAATTAGAAATGATCCAATGCGTTTAATTAAACTCAGAAGTTGAAAGTCGAACCTGGGAATGACGTCACAGCCGAGTTATGAGTGTTCTAGTTACAAGGTCGGAAACCAATATGGCCACATCCATGAAAGCTATTCATGTGTTTGCCTTTACCGAATATAAACAACTTATGGAAAAATATGCATTCCTTCGGGCAACCTTTAAACACAGTGGGTGAAGAGGAAACATAGACGCTGTTACTAGCAATGTAGAATATATAAAACACATGAAAACATGTCATTTACACTACCGTAATATTACTATAAAAAATGTCAAACAAAACAGCATAGATGGCGGATACAGTGCGACAAAAAATAGGAGTGCTAATAACAGATATTATAGAAGCTTATATTATTGTTTACACTCAGAACAGCCATATCTTTGAAGCCAACTCGGGTGTGGTGACGAATTTTCAACTTTCCGAGTAGGAAATTCAACCTCGTTGGGCGTTCCAGTTAAAACTTCGGACTAGGAACTTTGAAATTCCGACATCCCTGTAAAAATGAAACACACCATATAGTATTAACAATACATCGTCAACGTTTTTCACCAAAAAAGTGACTTTATGTACTGTATGTCTCTGATGAACATCCATCCATCCATTTTCTACCGCTTATTCCCTTTGGGGTCGCGGGGGGCGCTGGAGCCTATCTCAGCTACAATCGGGCGGAAGGCGGGGTACACCCTGGACAAGTCGCTACCTCATCGCAGGGCTCTGATGAACATAATAACCACAATTGTCATATTAAACACATTAAAACATTACCAACAACACCAAATAGCAGTGGAAGGTTGTAGTTATCTGTTCGATCTAGAGCTGGAAAGCTACTAGTGCTAAATTATTAGCATATAGCATTTACTTCTTCTATTCACATTCCCACTTAGCTAAATAAGCTGAAATGATCACAATCACCCCCCAGTGTACAAGAGTCAGAGATAGAGCATGGAAACTAGGACTTCATATGTAGGTGTGAAAATAGAAGAAAGCAAATTATTTGAGAAATCAGACCAAGGCCCTTTCTACACTAAGGTTGTCCAGGCTATATCCCGCCTAACCTTATCCTTGTCCACACACACACAATGCCACCGTTTAAGACCCCTCCAAAAAATGCGCGTGTCATAGTTACCTCTGACATGGAAGTGTATTCTTACCCTGTGTTTCAATGTAGCCTATAGCCACATTTCTTTTAACAGTAAACCTTGCTTGCCTCACCATCAGCAGCTGTTAGACTATTGTAGTGAATCACACCTGAGCCATCATACATGGATTGTATCTTTAATGGACGTGTGAAAGTAAACAATGTGATAAATAACATTTTACAACAATCAATCTGGGGATCTAGATATCTGGTCAGGACACTGTGCTGACCACTGTGCTGACCAGACCAATTTCAACCATGCTGGTGTTACAGGTCCCGGCTTGGGTACCTGGTTACAGCTTATAGTTATCCTGCAATATGGACACAAGGATCACAAATTGAAACGTGTTGTCGCTTTCACAAATTCCACAGGATTGTGTTTTTATTGAACCACAAAAATATATTCTGTCTCTTTCTTTTGTTTTTTTCCCATTGTCTTTTCAATGTTCATATTTTTATATTATCACAATAATAATCAATATCACAATCATTCTGTCATTATTCAAATTCACAATACATAACACATAACACCATTCTCATTTTACATCATTCGTTCTCTTCATCAATATCTCTAATTTTCATTTCCAGCATAATACTGTTTCTGCAGTGTCCATATCATTGTAGTGTCACTAGCTTTGGCAAAGCCCACGTGTGGGTAGCTGCACCACTACAGTGCACACAGAAAGCAGACAGTGGCTAATGCTAACAACATTGGCAGAACTGGACCAATAAACAATATATATAGTTATAATACAAAAACGAACTCACATTGTACACCTTTAGGCTCATTGCACTTGTCACTTTTACAGAAGTGATTAGAAAAATATTAATAGAAAAATAAACTGCAGCAACCCACTTTGCACTACATCACAATGTCCCAAAACGAACACCAACCGTCATCATCCTCACATCAAACTAAAGCTCAGTGACTGCACTTTATCACGAAATTATTTGTGTTTCAAATATAGCTGCTTTAAGGTCATTACTAACCTGCAATATGGACACAAGGATCACAAATTGAAACGTGTTGTCGCTTTCACAAATTCCACAGGATTGTGAAGTTTGGGCGGAAGTACGTCAGTGTACAGGAGACTCCCACGGTGAAACACACCTACACTGCCCCCTACTGTCAGTAGTTAGCTGTTGTTTAGACATCTGTTGAGATCCTAGTGTCACCATTACCTCTCATTCACATGAATATTATTGAAACAAATTATAAAAATACACAATAACAACTTTTTGTGGGTGTCACACATTCCCCGACAAAATAAAAATGGCTCCTGACAGTCCCAAAATACTCAAAACAAATGTTTCTTCAAAACTCGAAATCAATGAATAGGTGCAAAGTATGGACTACATGTTTGTGGCATGTAAAGTGCGGGTGGGTATGCTAGTGGAATATGGTAGGGTGTACCCCATAATAGTATGTATGCCTCAACTGTGTTTACTGTTGGCTGACCAAGTGTATCATATGTAAATATGTGTCGTGGTCTTCTCTCTCTGGTCGATCTTCTGACATCACTGTTTAGTGGTAAGTGTTCATCATCATTCGTTCCTTCTGATTGCCACAGTTCTTCTCTTGCAGGTGATGGAACTCGATCAGACATGTATTCTTCATCATTTTGTTCTTGTAGTTGTCCTTGGTATTCCCTTTCAGGTACTTCAACTGGATCAGGTAAGTGTCTTTCTTCCCTCACAGGTTGTTGTAGTCTACCAGGTAAGAATTCTTCTTCACTCAGTATTCCCTCCATTACAGGTTCATTATCTGATTGTCTTCGACTTGAAGTGGGTTCATGGACTGAGTCCCTCCGTTCTGTCCTATTCAAAGGCAGTCTTAGCCAATAGCGTCCAGTGCTCTGTTCATCCTCTGAATCCTCCGAGTTGTCACTGTCAAGCATCTGTTGCTCTGCATCACTAGCTCTTGAACATATTTTTCTTTGTCTTCCCGCAGGTGCTGAGTTCACTGGACCAGGAAGAGTTTCGACAGGTAGGTCACTCACAGGCAACAACATATTACGATGCAGGGTTCTTGTTTTCTGCTTGTCTCCACTTTCTTGATACACAACGTACACAGGGTTTTCTGATACCTGTTCTTTGACTAGATATATGGCTCTTTCCCAATACGACCTTAGCTTTCCAGGACCTCCTCGTTCACTGAGGTTCCTCACGAGCACTCTGTCTCCAGGTTGCAGGGCAGATCCTTTCATCTTTTGGTCGTAATATGACTTGCCTCTGGCACTTGACTGTTTGCTGTTCTCGCTTGCAATGTGATAAGCCTCGGACATTCTCTTCGCCCACTTCTGTGCATACCCTTTTGGTGTGACTGGGTCTGTTTTTTCCATCAACCCAAATAACAAATCGACTGGTAGGCGTGGGTGATGGCCAAAGAGCAGATAATGTGGCGAGTAGCCAGTGCCCTCATGCCGGGTACAGTTGTACGCATGTACCATTTGTGGTAGATGGTCTTTCCAGTGCTCCTTTTCTCGGTCTGCCAGCGTTCTCAGCATTTGCAATAAGGTGCGGTTAAATCTCTCTGCTGGGTTGCCTTGTGGGTGATATGGTGACGTTCTGGAATGTCCAACTCCTGAGAGTTTCTGCAACGTCCGAAACAGTTTGTTCTCAAACTCACGGCCCTGGTCGTGGTGCAGCTTGGCCGGATAACCAAAACGTGGGACGAAGTCGTTATATATGCGTTCTGCTGCAGTATGACCTGACTTGTTCTTCGTAGCGTACGCTTGTGCAAATCGCGTGAAATGGTCAATTACAACCAGGATGTATTGATAACCTCCCTTGCTAGTCTCAAGGTGTAGGTAGTCAATGCAGACGAGTTCTAGAGGGAAGCTTGTCGTTATACTCCCCATAGGAGCCCGCATGTGAGCGACAGGTTTCTTCTGTTTGATGCATAGGCACCTCCTGGTAACATAGTCCTCAATCTCCCTCTTCATATAGGGCCAGTAGAACCGTTCTCTAGCCAGGTTGAGCACCCTCTCCGTACCAACATGTCCCATCTCGTCATGAAGATGTTTCAATGCCACAGGTCTGTATTTTGCAGGTAGGACCAGCTGCTGTCTGGAATCAGTCCGTCCGTACAGGAGTTCATTCTCCAAGTGTAGCTTACTCCACTCATCTAAGAGCTTTCTAGACTGTACATTGGCTGCTTTCCGCATCTCATCAGTTAGAGTTGTACTTGTCTCCTTGAACTTCACGATCTCTCCAATAGCCAGGTCTTCTCGCTGTGCTCTCACCAGCTCATCATGGCTTATCATTGGCAGGAGTGCAGGTAGCTGCTGTCTGGTGTTCAGAGAGGAGATGTGTAGGGCAGCGATCCAGGCAACATCTTTCCTCTGAGCCGCTCTGTTTCCCTCCCACGTTGCACACACCACATCTTGGGTTAACTCCTCAGTGCAAGCGGACATATATCTATCAATGTCTAGCGGGATCCGTGACAGCGTATCTGCATCGATGTTTACCTTGCCTGGGCGATACTTCACATCAAAACGGAAATCAGACAGTTCCCCTACCCATCGATCCCCCACGGCATTTAGCTTGGCACTGCTCATGATGTAGGTGAGCGGGTTATTGTCTGTATATATCGTGAAGTGAGGGGCGTAATACAGGTAGTCCCTGAACTTCTCACACACTGCCCATTTCAATGCGAGAAACTCCAACTTCCCACTGTGTAGGTTGTAGTTTCTCTCTGCAGGGGTTAATGTTCTCGAACCATACCCAATGGCCCTCAACTTCCCCTCTTGCTGCTGGTACAGAATCGCTCCAAGCCCCTGCTCGGACGCATCGGTATGCAGTACGAACGGCTGGTTGAAGTAGGGATAGGCCAGTACCGGTGGGCTTGTGAGCATGTCCACGAGTCGCTCAAGTGTCATCTGATGTTCTCTTGTCCACTCTACAGGAGTTCTGGAGGATAGTTGTGGTCCTTTGGACTTCCCTTTTCGTGTCAGGGACCCTTGCATCTCAGGCTTTACTTGCAGTAGTTCATAAAGAGGTCTGGCAATCCGCGAGAAGTCCTGGATGTACGATCTGTAGTAACTTAGGAATCCGAGAAGGCGTCTCATGTCTCCGACTGTCTGTGGAGTCTTAGTCTTAAGGGACACCACTGCCTCCAGATCCTTTGGGTCAATTCTGACTCCCTCGGCTGACACCAGCCTCCCCACATACCGGACTTCTCAACGAAACAGTTCACATTTCTCAGGCTTCAGTTTCACACCATGTTGTTGGAGCGCTTTAAGGACCTTGCGTACTGTCTCCACGTGTTCTTGAAATGACCTTGCGTAGCATAGGACATCGTCGAGGTAGGGGATGCAGTGCTCGTCCCTCAAGGGGCCTAGCATCTCCTCCATGCTCCGTTGGAAGGCTGCGGGTGCGTTAGTGAGGTCGAATGGGATACGTACCCACTCGTACAGCCCCCAGGGTGTGACGAAGGCCGTCAGGTGTCTGGACCTCTGCTCCACAAACCCCTGGTGGTAGGCTTTTCCCTGGTCCAATATACTAAACCAGGAATAGCCACCAAGGGAGTCTGTTAGGTCCTGGATACGGGGTAACGGATGTCGGTCTGGAACGGTCTTCTGGTTGAGAAGGCGGTAGTCTACGCAGAGGCGCATAGTTCCATCCTTTTTCCGAACACACACCATTGGTGCCGAGTAGGAGGATGTGGATTTCACTATCCACCCCTTGGCCAGGAGATCCTGGATGTATTCTTTGACCTCTTTGAGCAATGGCTTTGGGATGGTAGAGTACGCTCTCTGAACAGGAATATCGTCTTTGAGATTGATCGCCATCTCCAAACTTGGAATACAGCCGATATCGTCGCTGTCTCGTGAAAAAGCTGCCGATTCTTCGTACAGCATCTTCTTTACTGTCTCTTGCTGTTTCTCTTCTAGGTAGGTGATATTAACTGGGGGGTCCCACAAGGATGGACTTTCATCAGCCGATGAAGTGGTGACACTGTTTATCTTCACGTCGACCCCCAACCAGTCCGTTTCAGTGTTGTCAGGTGAGTATGTTTCAACTACTTTTGCTATTGTCTGAACATTTCCCAGGGCAGTCTTTCGAGGCAGAGTGATGTCATGCTTAGTATTGTTCCCAACTGGCACCGTCACATACGGTCGCTTCTGGTTCTGTATTTGGAGCAAGCCTTCACCCACATCAAGTTGTTCTAGTGGCACGCTGCACTCGTCTGGCTCAAACAAGAGAGGGCTAGTAGATGGACTCATGCTGGGTGGGACTTTGCACTTTATCCATGAAACCTGACCAGCAGGGATGACCATGTCATGTTGGCCTAGCCTCAGGCGTCCGTGTTGCATGCTGGGTGTTGTGATGGATAAACAGCTCACTATGGCTTCTGCTTTGTCAATTGTGATGGAGATGGCCCCGCAGAGTAAGGTAATCAGTGTTGGGATGAGTTTCTCTGGTTGCCCCCGGATCAGCTCCTCCACGACATTAAAACCAAGCAGCGGTCTCTCCAAAGCCATGCTACTCACGAGGAACGGGACACTGATCAACAGGTTAGGGTCTTCATTACCAGGTAAGTTTACTGTTACTGCTACCCAACCGTCAAATGGGATGAGGTCTCCATTCACTGCATAGACTCCCAGCTCATCCTCTTCTTTCATCAGCTCAGTGAGCGGCCGGGTCACAAGATGAGGGAAGTGTTTGTCTTTCCACGCCCGGTCGATCATACTCACTTGGGCCCCAGTATCCAACAAAGCATTCACAGCTAGCCCATTCAGGTGACATTGAATTAGCGCTTTTCTCCCAATTAGTCTTGCAACTAGTTAATTTTTCGCATTCAGTGGGTCTGATGATGGCAATTCAGCGGTTATATTTCTCTGTGCCCGTCTCTGTTTCGCACAGGCTACTACTGGAGAGATACATGGTGAAGGTTTTGTTTTGGTCGTGTCCTCTGTATTAGTCTGGCTGTATTGGACACCACGTGACTGGGGGCGGTTGGTGTCCGATCACTGGTTGCCCCCTTGCAGTGACCGGCTCCAGTTTCCCTGGTTCTTCTGTCTTTTTAGACACCCCACAGCCCTGTGACCTTCTTCACCACAGATGAAGCAATGGCGACAAAGTGACAGGCCCTGCTCCACACACTTAGGACAGCCACTAGTCCTCTCTCTCCCAGCAGTCGTTGATTTCCTCTGGGGACATTGACACGACTGTTCTGGTGGTTGTATCTGTGTTGGTTGTTTTAGTGAGTCAACCACTTTGGTAAGTGCCTCAATCTTTGCTGACAGCTGTTGAATAATGTCCATTCCAACTGCCTGTTCAACATTCTGCTGCTTAGCACCTTGGGCTTGTGCTACATTTGCCTCAAGTTGTGCACTGTGGGCTTTAGTTTGGTTTTGGCGGGGTGTTGAGCCCAACCTCCGTTGCCTCTCACTCTCTTCAGTGGTTATTCTCATCACATGCTTAAGGATCACCTCATCTTTCACATTGTTGTCTGAGAGGAGGGGTTTTAACTCCCGGCGGATGTCATTGTGTCTGTGTCCCAGCCCCTGATACATTGTGTGTAAGAAAATGTCTTGGACAGTCTCTTTGCTGTACTTGATGTTTGCATCCGGAAGGCGTGATATAAACAGTATCTTCTGTTTGAGGCCAATTACTCTGTAAAGGAACTGCTGCGGTGTTTCATTGTCATTCTGTTTCGCACACATCAACTCTTGAAACAGTTCAGTGCTATCCTTTTCTCTGAGGTGGGACTGCAAAAACCCTTTCAGTTCCTCCACAGTCACATCATCTTTGTTACTCAACATATCCTTGAAACTGCCAGGTTTAATAATCCTGAGCACAGACCTGACAATGTCAGGGTCACTGAAACCCTCTTGTCTTCCCTCATCAATCTGTCGGCACACATTACCGTATGTAATGTCTGATGTGTTATCACAAATTTGACCCCCTTGAATTTTGAATTCTCTTCGGTGAAGATAAGAGAGTTCTCGGAGGGAGACCACCTTCTCTTCTGGCTGGTGAGTATTGTGTCCAAGTTGGTAGCGAGTGTGTGGTGTGTATGAAATGTGTGGTGTGTATGAATCTTTGTTCCGTACAGCTGGTGGTGTGAGTGAATGTTGTGAGGTGAGTGACTGTGTGGTAGGTGTGTCAATATATTGTTTAAGTTTTTCCCCAAGCTCCGCATAGCTTAATAACATTCTTTGTAGCTCAACATTTTGTGCGGCACCAACTGAATCAGGCATAGCAGTATTAATGTTATCACTGATTGGGGTAACATGGTCTGTATTTACAATAGTAGTGTTAATGGAGTCATTTGACTGAGCAGGCCTGGCTGCACTGGTTACGACTGCCTGAGTAGAATCAGTTGGCCCCACATGAACACTAGAATCAGCATCAACGGTATTACTTTCAACAGGTTTTACAAATGTTACCACTTTTTGAGACTGCAATGCAGCATCAACAACATCTTTCAGAAGCAAAAAATCTGTCATACCTTCGTCTTCTTTGTTAATGTGATGCTCGCTATAAATAAACTCACTGATGTGATTAAAGCAACCCTCGTGATCTTCTTTCTCCAGTTTTGGCTGTTCTTCTCCTGGCACTGGGCCCACGTTGTTGGCAATGTCAAAGAGGTTGTTTGGTGACAGGCAGAACAGGCTCTTCTTAATGTCCCACATTAATCTCTTCCTTTCTCCGTCAGCCATTGTTCCTCTTCTCCTCTTCCTCACGTCAGACACACACAGTCCAGCAAGTCGACACAGTCTCTACTTCTGTCAAACAATCACCGTGATGCTCACACCTGTCCTCCTTCCACAGCATTCATCAATTGCAGCGGCCGCAAAGCTCTCGATGTCATCAATTGTAGTGATCAGCTTCCAACCTTGGCCTGTAGGTGGCGCCGATCCCGGACGAGCCCCCAAGAAACTGTTACAGGTCCCGGCTTGGGTACCTGGTTACAGCTTATAGTTATCCTGCAATATGGACACAAGGATCACAAATTGAAACGTGTTGTTGCTTTCACAAATTCCACAGGATTGTGTTTTTATTGAACCACAAAAATATATTCTGTCTCTTTCTTTTGTTTTTTTCCCATTGTCTTTTCAATGTTCATATTTTTATATTATCACAATAATAATCAATATCACAATCATTCTGTCATTATTCAAATTCACAATACATAACACATAACACCATTCTCATTTTACATAATTCGTTCTCTTCATCAATACCTCTAATTTTCATTTCCAGCATAATACTGTTTCTGCAGTGTCCATATCATTGTAGTATCACTACATAGCTTTGGCAAAGCCCACGTGTGGGTAGCTGCACCACTACAGTGCACACAGAAAGCAGACAGTGGCTAATGCTAACAACATTGGCAGAACTGGACCAATAAACAATATATATAGTTATAATACAAAAACGAACTCACATTGTACACCTTTAGGCTCATTGCACTTGTCACTTTTACAGAAGTGATTAGAAAAATATTAATAGAAAAATAAACTGCAGCAACCCACTTTGCACTACATCACAATGTTCCAAAACGAACACCAACCGTCATCATCCTCACATCAAACTAAAGCTCAGTGACTGCACTTTATCACGAAATTATTTGTGTTTCAAATATAGCTGCTTTAAGGTCATTACTAACCTGCAATATGGACACATGGATCACAAATTGAAACGTGTTGTCGCTTTCACAAATTCCACAGGATTGTGAAGTTTGGGCGGAAGTACGTCAGTGTACAGGAGACTCCCACGGTGAAACACACCTACACTGCCCCCTACTGTCAGTAGTTAGCTGTTGTTTAGACATCTGTTGAGATCCTAGTGTCACCATTACCTCTCATTCACATGAATATTATTGAAACAAATTATAAAAATACACAATAACAACTTTTTGTGGGTGTCACACTGGTTGAAATTGGCGGTCGTACTTGACGGCCGCAACTACTTCATGGCTTCACAATAGTTATGGAGTACAAAACTAGACTTTGAGTAATCGCTCGACATACATGGCAGACAATAACTGATAGTCCGCTTTGCCAGTCCAAATGCATTCGCTGTTTTCCGTAGTACTCCCTCGTCCACGGGAGCCCGCATTCTCATTGTCTCCCGTTCGATAAATGGACAAATTTTTCGCTAAGTAGAATCACAGCTGACCTGGACATTCAAAAGTTCTCTTGCCATTCCTGTGGCACAACACACTCGTTGACAAACATATCCCACCAGGCTGCCGTTCTTCCAGGCCTTATCCAAAACCGTCGCTCAACATTGCCATGTTGCCGTCTGAGATGTGCTGTATCGGAAATAGCTGCAATCGTGCTTTTCCTTCTTTTAAGGTATTCATGTGTGATTTCCACAAGCGTCTGTTATGAAGCTGGCTCTGGCGCGTTCTTTCTGACGCCACTACCTGTGTGGGGCACGGTCTTTCTGGCTTCACTTCCTCTCCAAACTCCGCAATCGATGAGTCCATACAAAGCTAAGAGCCGGAGATTCAAGAAATACACGGCGCACTTACCCGTGGAAAAAATTATCAAAGGAGGGGAACCTTAAACGATGGTTTAGTATGGCCGACACGGGACTTAGGCTAAATAATTATTTGTTCAAGGAGTTATCCGGCTTAATGTAGACAGGGCATAATTTAGTGCATAGAAACAGACTGTATAAAAGTTATGATCGAAGCGGCATAGAAGACAACTATGAAAAGCTGACGAGTGCACATATAAATGCAACAGCTGGCTAGCATACAGCATTGTTTGCTAGCTAGATTGGCACTGCCACCGGCAGGTGTTTGAATGTAATCAAGGGTCTTATAAAGATGATCCCTCGTGTTGTGAAGTAATGTTGTGTCGTTCGCGAACGATTCGTTCGAACGAACAAATCTTTTGAGTGAACGTACTGAACCGAATCACTTCATGAACTGATTTGTTCCTTTCTCAGTTCAGTTGAGCTCCGCCGCGACCATGCCAGTATGAGTGGAACTGGCGCATTCTGTGACTCACTGAACCCTCGACGTCGGCGAACGACGCAGCCAGCTACTCATCATGGGGGCAGGGGGAGGGACTGAGCGAACGATTCGTTCACCGCGGATTAACGGCATGAATCACTCAGCGAACGACAGAATCAGGACTCGCGAACCCACTGACACAGAGAACTGACTGTGTCGCGGAGGAGGACGTCACATTGAGGCTCTCGTTCAGTCACTGTGCGCGTCGTTCATTGGGTGCTGAGGGCTTGTGTCGTTCGCGAACTGACACACACCGAGATCTGCCCCTGGGGAAGCTGTTACTGACTGACTCATGATTCGCCGACCTGCACACAGAACTGCTGCTGCAGAAGTGATTCAGGTTCACGTACTGAACTGTGCTGACTGTGGCGCTGTGTCAGTCACTCACTGCCTGGTGTACTGCATGCACAGAGCTGTGTAGGGACTCGCGTTCACCCTATTTGCTGCTTCTCCCGCAAATGTCTGCACTGTACTGTACTACGCACCCCCCCCCCCCTATTTTTTTTTTGGGGGGGGGGGGATTCGGTGAACAAATTTTTTGAACGACTCAATTTAAGGAACTGATTCTAGTGATTCAGTACAGTCAAAAGAACTGCCGATCCCATCACTACTGTGAAGGAAGGAAAAGAGCCTTGATTTCGGGAGTCACTTTAATAGCATCCAGCTTTGTGTCAACGTCACATATATTACAACTGTCAAGTAAGAGCTCAAAGACAAACACACTTTCAGCCTGTGCTGACAAGACAAAGTCAAAGTATTTAGCACATTTACAATTGAAGTATTAATTGTATAACACACCTTGATATACATATAATTAGGGTTGCAAAATTCCGGGAATATTCAAAGTTGGTAACTTTCCATGGGAATTAACAGGAATATATGGGAATTAACGGGAATTAATGCGAAATTAATGGAAATAAACATTGAATGCAACATGCTAGATCTTGCAGCATGATTATTAGCTAAAACACCCTGATTTAACCTCTTAAGGCCCAAGCTGTTTGTTTACATGGTTTTTTTTATTTCTCTTTGCTATTTGGGCTTATTGGACTCTAATTAGAATAAAAACTAAAAATCATATTTTTATATGGTGTACTTAGTCCATAAGTAACAAACGTGTACTTCATGTGTAGTGACATGCTAATTTTTATTTTTACACTTTTTTTTCCAAATTCCATTGTATGTTATACTCTTCTGACACCAGTGACGTGCAGTCACTAGATCATGGAAAGAAAAAAAATGTAAAAAGAAAAATGTTTTATTAAATTGTTATATGTATCCAGTGATTATACTATAAAGTTATTTTCCATTGAACTTCACCCGTTTTAGATTATTTTTATTTAAAATCGCTGAATTTTCACATTTGCCGTTCAAATACTGAGAAGAGACGGTGCGGTGAACAGCAGCCAGTCGAGGCACGTCACTCAGTGCCTCAACATGGACGGACTTGGCTAACTGCTGGTCTGATGTGCAGTGAGACCGTATTGCTATATGAACTATATTATACATTTCCATAGTTTAGTTAGCTGAGGTATATAATGTACAGTGTATTTTGTCAACAACTGTATGTGTGTAACGTATTGCTTGTGCTGAGCGATCATAAAACGGCTGCAAAAGACGCACTGGCTGAGGCTCGCCTCCTGCACCCCCGCCGTAGAATGCACGGCAACCCCTGACGAGAGTGTTTTATCAACTAAAGCCCACACTTAAACTTTCCACGTGCAATGCAACACGAACATTATTGTTTTTGCACTTTTTGGCTTCTTATTAAATAACTTTTGTAACCTATTTTATGGGCTTTCCTCTTTGTGATGTTAAGTTCCTGTTATGCGCTGTTATACAGTATATGCCTTGAGCTCTTATTTTGAAGGCGCTAAGAGTGGAAGTGACGACACGTTGGAGTGGAGCGGAAGTTTTTGAAAGAAGGTAAATAAAGTGGTCCTCGTGTAAACTGGAGCCTCCGTGTTTGTTATTTTGTAGTTTCATACAGTATAAGCGACATTTATAAACCCTCGGTTACACTTTTTTAAATAGATTCAATCTTGCACGTGGAAAGTTTAAGTGAGGGCTTTAGTTGATATAACACTCCCGTCGGTGCATTCTACCACTGGGTGCATTAATCCAGCACAACAGCGGCGCATGGACTTCATTTATAAGTAAAGGTCAGACCATAATAAAGTTATTTTTATTAAATGAGCTTTTTTGTGTGCTACAGTTTGTATGTGTAAAGTTAAAGTTAAGTTAAAGTACCAATGATTGTCACACACACACTAGGTATAATGAAATTTGTCCTCTGCATTTGACCCATCCTCTTGATCACACCCTGGGAGGTGAGGGGAGCAGTGGGCAGCAGCGGCGCCGCGCCCGGGAATAATTTTTGGTGATTTAATAACCCCCAATTCCAACCCTTGATGCTGAGTGCCAAGCAGGCAAGAATTCTGGTATGAGCTTTTAAACATAACCCGTTAACTGCTGCCAATCAAATCTTTAGGGTTCATATGTGTGTAAATCTGACTGTGATGAAGTCAGTGCCTCACCAGCCATCAACCTCACCGCACGTCACTGTCTGACACCACCAGATAGCAGTATAAGTGACCATATGTCGGCGTAAGACCTCAATTCAGTAGTGTACACAATTTTGGAAATAAGAGCTAAAAAGCGCTGTCCCCGCATGTGGCCACTAAGGCCTTTAGAGGTTAATGCAAATTCAGTAGAATTTCAACCCTGCACTGTGCATTCCTCCATCACATGTGCCGTACATTCTACCATCACATGCACAGATAATTTCCAGCATGCTACACACTACAGCAGGGCTATTGATTTCACACTAGTATTTGAGCCCAAGGACTTCATCCAGTCAGGTAAGTTTTGATGATATTACTGGGGTAAATATATTTGATCTATGGTATTTAAGTTTAATAGAGATGTCATTGCTTATTACTGTATGACTGTAGACTACTCCAGCAGACTTCCACTCAAGCTAGCTAGCTGTTCCTGTACTTGTTAAAGGATTTTGGGGCCAATATCTCTAGCTAGCTAGGTTTATGTACCACCACAGTCTCATAATGAACCGAAAATATTTCTCCGTTAGCCGTGATGTTAATTTTCTCTATGTTAAATCCCATTCATTTATGCTAACAACCAGTGACGTGCGGTGAGGTTGATGGCTGGTGAGGCACTGACTTCATCACAGTCAGATTTACAAACATATGAACCCTAAAGAGTATCTTATTCACTATTTGATTGGCAGCAGTTAACGGGTTATGTTTAAAAGCTCATACCAGCATTCTTGCCTGCTTGGCACTCAGCATCAAAGCTTGGAATTGGGGGTTAAATCACCAGAAATGATTCCAGGGCGCGGCGCCGCTGCTGCCCACTGCTCCCCTCACCTCCCAGGGGATGAACAAGGGGATGGGTCAAATGCAGAGGACAAATTTCATTACACCTAGTGTGTTTGTGACAATCATTGGTACTTTAACTTAACTTTAACTTTACACATACAAACTGTAGCACACAAAAAAGCACATTTAATTAAAAAAAACGTTATTATGGTCTTACCTGTTGTGCACCAGGCAAAGGGAAGGAGGCGACACCAAGGCAGAACTGCGGTTTATCAGGTTTATTGAAAACCTTGATGAGTGTGTGGGGTGTGTATGCTACCACAAGTGAATGAGTGCAGACGATGTGTAGGGTTAACAATGTAAGTTTTACCAGGGGGTGTTGTCGGTGCGTGTTGTATGAATCGTTTGTCAAATCCAAGGGGCAAGGCGAAGAGGCAGTCAGCAGGGAGGCAAGCAGTCGGGGGCTGGAGAGAGGCAAGGATGTCCGAGCCCAAGCAGAGGTCAAGGGTCGAGGGAGGCAAGCAAAGATCCAGGTGGAGGTCGTGAGGCAGGACACGATCACAGGCAACATGGAAGACATCAGGAAGATTGGCTACGTTCTGGCGAAGGTCCTTTGGGTCCGCTGGCTTTTATGTTGCTCCCTCTCATCAGGCCCAGGTGTGCTGATGCGAAATTGCTTGCAGCCTTGTCGCTGCATGGACGTGCTGTGCTCAGTGTGAGCAGGGGCGTGTCCAAGTGTGCTGCCAGCAGAGGTCCCGGCAGCACCAGCTGCCGAGGAAAAGCGGGTTCGAATCCGCGCCGTGACAGTACCCCCCCACCTAGGCGAGGCACCCGACGAGCGCCGGGGAGCATCAGGATTGGCACGGTAGAAATCCTCTAAAAGAGAGGGGTCGGCAAGGTAGGAGGCCGGCACCCAAGATCTGTCCTCCGGTCCAAAACCCTCCCAGTCGACTAGATAAACAAGCCCCCTACCCTGTCGACGGACCCTGAGGATCTCTTTGACGGTCCAAACCTGGTCCCCGTTTTCCAGGAACCTAGAGGGAGGGGGGGCAGGGACAGGAGGGGACAGAGTGCTCTCCGCTACCAGTTTTATCTGGGACACATGTACCACTGAGTGTCTCTTGACCGAGGGTGGGAGAGCCAGTTTGACAGATACGGGGTTAATGATAGAGATGATGGGAAATGGACCGACATAGCGTGGTGCTAATTTCTTGGATGGTACCTGGAGATTTAAGTCCTTAGCCAGTAACAATACTTGCTGTCCCGGGCGATAGGATGGAGCCGGAACGCGATGACGGTTGGCATTGCGGCACATTTTAGCCGAAGCTCTCTCCAAGGCTGCTCGAGCTGCTCTCCACACCCTCTGACATTTCCTGATATGGGCCTTAGTCGAGGGCACAGCTATCTCTTGTTCTTGCTGGGGAAACAAGGGGGGTTGATAGCCCAATGAACATTCGAATGGTGACATACCGGTAGCGGAGCTCTTCAAGGAGTTGTACGAATACTCCACCCAAGGGAGGAACTTGCACCAGGTTGTGGGCTTCTTACTGGCCACGCAACGGAGCATGGTCTCCACGCTCTGGTTTGCCCTTTCAGCCTGCCCGTTGCTCTGGGGGTGGTATCCCGAAGTGAGACTGACCGAGGCCCCAATCCCCTTACAAAAGGCTCTCCAGACTTGAGAAGAAAACTGGGGACCCCGATCAGAGACGATGTCTACCGGGATACCATGCAGCTTGATGACGTGTAGAGTGAGGAGGTCAGCCGTCTCCGAAGCAGAAGGTAGTTTGCGCAGCGGGATGAAATGGGCTGCTTTGGAGAAGCGGTCCACAATGGTTAGAATAGTAGTGTTACCTCTGGAGGCAGGAAATCCCGTGATGAAATCCAAGGCGATGTGTGACCAAGGGCGGGCAGGAATGGGAAGCGGGTGGAGGAGACCAGCCGGAGGTCTGTGAGAGGCCTTGCTGCGGGCACAAGTAGAACATGCTGCGATGAACTCACGTGTATCCTTGGCCATGGATGGCCACCAGAAGCGTCTTCGCAGTAGAGACAGGGTTCGTTGGAAACCAGGATGGCATGAGAACAGACTAGTGTGGCCCCAATCCAGGACTCTGGATCGCAGTTCCTGATGGACAAAAAGTCTGTTGGGGGGTCCACCCCCAGGTCCTGGATTGGAGCGCAGCGCCGACTTTACGAGTTCCTCCACTTTCCACGAAACCATCCCCACGATGCGAGAGGGAGGGAGGATGGGAATGTCCACTGAACGCTCGGAAGGTTCTTCCATAAAGACTCTGGAGAGAGCGTCCGCCTTAGCATTTTTTGACCCGGGTCTAAAAGATAGCAAATAGTCAAAGCGAGAGAAGAATTGTTGCCATCTTGCCTGTCGATTGTTCAGCCTCCTGGCAGAGCGGATGTGGAGGAGATTACTGTGGTCGGTCAGAATCTGGAACTGGTGACGGGGCCCCTCCAGCCAATGTCTCCATTCTGCAAGAGCCTCGTGGACCGCTAACAACTCTCTATTCCCGGCGTCGTAGTTCCGCTCTGCCAGGGACAAATGTCTGGAAAAGAAGGCAACGGGGTGAATCAGATTATCAATCTTTGACCGTTGGGAAAGAATAGCACCAATCCCGGAGTCGGAAGCGTCCACCTCCACAAGAAAGGCAACATCCAAGTCAGGGTGGACGAGGACAGGCGTAGAGATGAAGCTCCTCTTTAGGTCCTCAAAGGCGTTGTTGGCCTTATGAGACCAAACAAACGAGCCCTTCGGAGAAGTGAGGGCATGGAGTGGTGCGGCAATCTGGCTGAAGTCCCGGATGAAGCGTCGGTAGAACCCAGCGAAGCCGAGAAACCTCCGCAACTCAGTTCTGGAGGTTGGCTGAGGCCACTCTACCACAGCATCCACCTTCTTGGGGTCGGCTCTGATGTGCCCCTTCTCGACCACAAAACCAAGGAATTCGACAGAAGAGGTATGAAAGCTGCACTTCTCGGCTTTGACGAACAGGCGGTTCTCCAGAAGTCTCTGGAGCACGAGTCGAACATGATGCTGGTGTTCAGCCATACTACGGGAAAAAATCAAAATGTCATCAAGGTAAACAACGATGAAAAGATCCAGCATGTCACGCAAAATGTCATTCACGAGGGCCTGAAAAACGGCTGGGGCGTTTGTGAGTCCAAAGGGCATGACTCGGTACTCGAAGTGCCCTAAGTGGGTGTTGAACGCCGTCTTCCACTCGTCTCCCTCTTTAATCCGCACAAGGTGATAGGCGTTGCGGAGATCCAATTTAGTGAAGACAGTTGCTGGGGCCAACGGCTCAAAAGATGAGTTAAGCAGCGGTAGTGGGTACTTGTTCTTTATAGTAATGTTGTTGAGGTGACGGTAGTCTATGCAGGGCCTGAGTGAACCGTCCTTCTTGGTTACGAAGAAGAATCCCGCTGCCGGTGGAGACTTCGATGGTATGATGATCCCTGAAGCCAGGCCCTCCGTGATGTAGGTCTTCATAGCCTCTTTCTCTGGGAGTGACAGGTTATAAAGACGGCTGGAAGGTAATTTAGCCTCTGGGAGAAGCTCAATGGCACAGTCGTAAGGTCTGTGTGGGGGTAGACCCTGTGCTTGCTCCTTACTGAAGACCTCCGCTAGGTCATGGTAGCAGGCTGGTACTAGTGACAGGTCCGTCTGAGGAGCACTGGTACTGGGGCGGTGGACCGGAGGGGAAGCTGACCTGAGACAATTAGCATGGCAGAGTGTGCTCCAAGCCAAGATCCTGCCAGAGGTCCAAGAGACGTGGGGGTCATGTTGACGGAGCCAAGACCTACCCAGGACCAGCGGGGCAACAGGTGCTTCCAGAATCCAAAGACTGATGGTCTCGACGTGATTTCCCGAAATGGTCAAGGAAATGGGTTCAGTGCGAAACCTGATGGGTCCCAAAGGTCGCCCGTCCAGGGCTTGGGCAGGAAGAGTCTTGTCCAAGTGGACCAGGGGAATGCCCATCTGTCGGGTGAACTCGAAGTCCATGAGACTCTCGTCGGCTCCTGAGTCCAAATATGCCTCTACTTGAATAGATCTTGAGCCCCAAGCAAGGGTAGCGGGCAACAGGAAATTGGGGTTCTCTTTCTCTTGGGGGAAAGACGTATGGCTCACCAGGATCCCCTTAGCTGGTGAGCCTGGTCTTTTGGTTTCGCCGGACAATAGCGGAGGATATGTCCGGCTAGACCACAATAAAGACAGAGACGCTGTCGGTGCCTTCTCTCTCTCTCCTCAACGGTCAGTCGGGTCCTTTCCCACTGCATGGGTTCAGAAGCAGTCAACACGGTGGGTGTACACTGTAGTGGCACGGCGGGGGCCTCAAAGGTGGGTAGGAGTTGAGAACTGGGGCTGTTCCTCGCGACTCCCTGAGCTCGCTCAGCAGCACGTTCAGTCAGTCTCTGGTCGAACATTAGTGCTAGTTTGATGAGGTCTCTGCAGAATGTGGGTCTGTCCCTCAATAGGCCGTACTTAATTTCCTCGGAGAGGCCCCGACGGAACGCGCTCTGGAGCGCCCTGTTGTCCCAACCGCTGTCAGCCACCAGGGTCCGGAATTCCAGGGTGTAGGCTGCCACAGAGCGAAGTCCCTGCTGGATGGAGTGAAGGCGTCCAGCGGCGTCCCCCCCATCCTTAGGGTGGTCGAATACAGCCCGGAATTCAGCACGGAAGGCAGCGTAGTCTGAGCTCAATGCCATGGTCCTGTCCACGGCAGCCGTAGCCCACTTGAGGGCAGGTCCAGTGAGCAGGGCAAAAATGAAAGCGATCTTAGCCCCATCAGAGGAATAGCGTGAGGGCTGGTGTTGAAAAATCAGATCGCACTGAACAAGAAATCCTCTACACAGCTCAAAATCTCCCTCGAAAGGTCTAGGACTGGCAATTTTGGGCTCCCGTTCCAGACTGCAGGTTTCAGGTCTTCGGGTTGGAGAAATAAGCTGCGGGGCTGCTGCAGCGGGAGTCACTCTAGGCATTAGGCAGTCCAGCCTAGAGTGTAGTCCGGAGAAAGCTCTCTCCAAATTGTCCTCAAGAGCGAAAAAACGCTCTTGGTGCTCATTGACTACGGCACTAAGAATAGACAGGTTGGATGTCCTGGGGAATTGGGACTGGGCCTCGCCGGTGTCGCCCGGTTCCGCCATGTTTTTGGCCAGAACGTACTGTTGTGCACCAGGCAAAGGGAAGGAGGCGACACCAAGGCAGAACTGCGGTTTATCAGGTTTATTGAAAACCTTGATGAGTGTGTGGGGTGTGTATGCTACCACAAGTGAATGAGCGCAGACGATGTGTAGGGTTAACAATGTAAGTTTTACAAGGGGGTGTTGTCGGTGCGTGTTGTATGAATCGTTTGTCAAATCCAAGGGGCAAGGCGAAGAGGCAGTCAGCAGGGAGGCAAGCAGTCGGGGGCTGGAGAGAGGCAAGGATGTCCGAGTCCAAGCAGAGGTCAAGGGTCGAGGGAGGCAAGCAGAGATCCAGGTGGAGGTCGTGAGGCAGGACACGATCACAGGCAACAGGGAAGACATCAGGAAGATTGGCTACGTTCTGGCGAAGGTCCTTTGGGTCCGCTGGATTTTATGTTGCTCCCTCTCATCAGGCACAGGTGTGCTGATGCGAAATTGCTTGCAGCCTTGTCGCTGCATGGGCGTGCTGTGCTCAGTGTGAGCAGGGGCGTGTCCAAGTGTGCTGCCAGCAGAGGTCCCGGCAGCACCAGCTGCCGAGGAAAAGCGGGTTCGAATCCGCGCCGTGACATTACCTTTACTTATAAATGAAGTCCACAACTAAAGCCCTCACTTAAACTGTCCACGTGCAAGATTGAATCTATTTAAAAAAGTGTAACCGAGGGTTTATAAATGTCACCTATACTGTATGAAACTACAAAATAACAAACACGGAGGCTCCAGTTTACACGAGGACCACTTTATTTACCTTCTTTCAAAAACCTCCGCTCCACTACAACATGTCATCACTTCCGCTCTTGGCGCCTTCAAAATAAGAGCTCAAGGCATATACTGTATAACAGCGCATAACAGGAACTTAACATCACAAAGAGAAAAGCCCATGAAAATAGGTTACAAAAGTTATTTAATAAGAAGTCAAAAAGTGCAAAAACAATAATGTTCGTGTTGGAGGAGTTGTGAATTAGATACACCTGCAGTCTGCAGGTGTACCTAATGTTGTGGCCCTGCAGTCATTCACAACTCCTCCAACACGAACATGATTGTTTTTGCACTTTTTGGCTTCTTATGAAATAACTTTTTTAAATAGATTCAATCTTGCACGTGGAAAGTTTATGTGTGGGCTTTAGTTGATATAACAATTCTACGGCGGGGGTGCAGGAGGCGGGGCTATTGGAGCCTCAGCCAGTGCGTCCTTTGCAGCCGTTTTATGATTGCTCAGCACAAGAAATACGTTACACACATACAGTTGTTGACAAAATACACTGTACATTATATACCTCAGCTAACTAAACTATGGAAATGTATAATATAGTTCATATAGCAATACGGTCTCACTGCACAGCAGGCCAGCAGTTAGCCGAGTCCGGAATCCATGTTGAGGCACTGAGTGACGTGCCTCAACTGGCTGCTGTTCACCGCACCGTCTCTTCTCAGTATTTGAACGGCAAATGTGAAAATTCAGCGATTTTGAATAAAAATAATCTAAAACTGGTGAAGTTAAATGGAAAATAACTCTATAGTATAATCACTGGATACATATAACAATTTAATTAATTTTTTTTCTTTTTACATTTTTTTTCTTTCCATGATGTAGCGGGGCCTCACCTGCCTCTAGTGACTGCACGTCACTGCTAACAACGTTAGTGATCCAATTTTACCTTTTTTGTGATCTGTAAAGTTCAACTAGCAAATACTAAATCAAAACTTGTAGTTTCCTCTGCCTTCTGTTCTGCTAGCCATCCTGTTGTCATACAAGAATGTAGGTTATAGTTTGATTTAGCATGCTGATTGAGTGTTCATTTATTCATCTGGCCTATTTCTATTCATTTGTCCATCAGTAGAATATTTTTAAAGACTACTCCAATTGTTTAGCTCAGTGATTTTCAACCACTGTGCCGCGGCACACTAGTGTGCCCTGAGATATTGTCTGGTGTGCCGTGGGAAATTATGCCACTTCACCTAATTGGTCCAAAAAATATTTTTTTCAAATCAATAATCATAATAATGTGCTGCTGTCTAGTGCCTGCGCTGTGTAGAGCTTGGCAATCCCAATATGCAGAGCACAGCGAGAGACAGGTAAAAAGGTATGCAACGCTTAAACCAAAAATTAATACAAAAGTCAAGTCCCGCTAGGAAAAGGCACTGAAGCATAGGGATGGCTATGTAAAACAAAAGTAAAAATGAACTGGCTACAAAGTCAACAAAAACAGAATGCTGGACGACAGCAAAAACGTACAGCGTGTGGAGCAAAGACGGCGTCCACAAAGAACATCCGTACATGACATGACAATCAACAATGTCCCCACAAAGAAGGATAGCGTACGCACAACTTAAATAGTCTTGATTCTGAAAACAAAGCAGTTGCGGGCAATAGCACTCAAAGAAAGGCGTGAAGCTGCTACAGGAGAACAACAACAAAACAGGAAGGGTCACCAAAATAACAGCGCAAGACAGGAACTAAAGCACTACACACAGGAAACAGCAACAAACTCAAAATAAGGCACGACAACCTGGTGGAGTTTCATTTTTTAACCTTTTCTGCTGGTAGTGTGCCTCCGTATTTTTTTTATGAAAAAAATGTGCCTTGGCTCAAAAAAGGTTGAAAAACTCTGGTTTAGCTGACTATTTATATATGTGTGTGGCATTGCATTAGTGTTTTACAAGAATAAATAAATACAAACAGAATAATGCCACGTACACCATCTGATGTGTGGAGACATTTCACCCCAACCAATGTAGGCGGAAAGGGTGTGTACATTTGCAAATACTGTGCAAAGAGCTATGTCAGAAAGGCCACAAAGATGCAGCAGCCTATAGATAAGTGCCCAATAATTATTAATTATTGTAATTCCCCATTAAGTCCCATGTATTCCCATTAATTCCCGTGGACAGTGTCCAACTTTGAATAATCAAAAAATGGTCAATATTTCCAAACTTCCCGAGCTTAACTTCCCGTGGTAAATTTCCCTAAAGTTTCCACCCCTTTGCAGCCCTACATATAGTATAATAATAATAATGGATTAGATTTTAATGTAATTTTTCTGGTCAAAGGGTGTGACACTGAGGATTTGTTGAAAAATACATGAGACAAGAACCTTGAAAAAAAATATTTTCATATTTAATCGCTTCCGCAATTTTGAGGGGAAAAAAAAATCACATTTACATTATTTTCCAAAAAGTTTTCTGCTCAACCTACATTATTTTAAAATAGTGTCAATGTAAGGGTCAGATACATGCCTTAGAGGGCAAGGATCAGAAACCAAACTTACAGGTCAGTCAGTCTCAACTACTCTGAAGACTAGTCAGCATCATAAATACTTGCTGTATCATTTAAATGGTCTGGGAGGAGACAGTAAAGTGAGACTAACTAACATTACGTGGCTGATGAGAGTGTTGTTTGTGGGTGAAGAGTATTGTAACTTGAGGTGATTTCTTCATACACACCACTGAGTCAATAATGGGTTGTCTGAAAAAAAGAAACAGGAAGGTCAACAAAGATGTCTTGTTGCAGTTGTTGGTCTCAGCAGATTAGAAGATTTAATGGCTCCCTGCCCCCAGGAGAAGGCACTGTCCTGTGCAGCACAATAATCTAAATTGCAGGGTCATAATTGAGATATGGTATCATGTATCTTAGTCAGAGCTGGCCGACATGAAGGCAGAGACCAAGCAGGAAGTTGGCGATAGGAACAAATTGTTAAGAGGAAGGAAATGTTTAAGTCCAGATACGGTAGCTTTTTTTGACTATGCTCTCTAATATTACCTTCATGTTAAGACACTATCAACGTTAAGCAAAACAAGGTTTTTGTAGTCAAAATGCCAACACTAGTAACGTTTTTCCTTGGGGTTATTCTGAAAATAGTAAGTAAAAGATGCTGGCGGGTGTCTGGGGATTGTTGTGTATTTACCAGAAGTAAGGTGAGTAATCATTTGTGATGTCAGAAGGCAATCTGTTTAAGTTCTAGTTACAAATGTTTGTATGGTGTTGAGTATAGATAGGGATGTGCCGATCGATCCGCCATTGATCAGTATCGGCCGATTTTTGTGAAAAAGTACGTGATCTCCATTTTAACGCTGATCCCCTTTGCTTTCTGAGCTCACTATGTTCACTGCTCGCTGTACATATCCTACCAAGTGAGACCTACACTGTTACAATGTCCATTTCTCAGATTATATTATTGTTGATGACTGAAGTGCTGATATCAACCAAACCTAACCCCCCCGCCCCAACCACCTCCACATTCCACCCCACGGATTGTAAATAATGTAAATAATTCAATGTATATACTCTGATGATGATTAACTTGTGTGATGACTGTATTATGCTGATAGTATATATTTATACCATGAATTGATTAACGTGTACCCCGACTTAAACAAGTTGAAAAACGTATTCGGGTGTTACCATTTAGTGGTCAATTGTACGGAATATGTACTGTACTGTGCAATCTACTAATAAAAGTCTCAATCAATCAATCAATGCTAACTAATTTGTTTTTAGTCCCCCTGCTGACTAGCGGCTAGCAGCTAATTAGGTGTCTCCATACACAGTGTGGCGCCGCTCCACTAAACTAATAATAATCACATCCATTACCGCAAATACACATCATTTCTTTTTTATTTTAAATACCATTATCACGTGTCATTATCACTGGGGGACGAGGCTAACGCATTACACACCAGTGACATGCGGTGAGGTTGATGGCTGGTGAGGCACTGACTTCATCACAGTCAGATTTACAAACATATGAACCCTAAAGAGTATCTTATTCACCATTTGATTGGCAGCAGTTAACGGGTTGTGTTTAAAAGCTCATATCAGCATTCTTCCCTGCTTGGCACTCAGCATCAAGGGTTGGAATTTGGGGTTAAATCACCAAAAATTATTCCCGGGCGCGGCGCCACTGCTGCCCACTGCTCCCCTCACCTCCCAGAGGGTGATCAAGGGGATGGGTCGAATGCAGAGGACAAATTTCACCACACCTAGTGTGTGTGTGACAATCATTGGTACTTTAACTTAACTTTAACTTTACACATACAAACTGTAACACACAAAAAAGCACATTTAATTAAAACAACTTTATTATGGTCTTACCTTTACTTATAAGTGCGGGAACAGTGGTGTTCGTGTTAGAGGAGTTGTGAATGAATGAAATATGAAATCCGTGCTGCAGTCTGCAGGTGTACCTAATGTTGTGTCCCTGCAGTCGTTCACGGCTCCTCCGGCGTGAGCATTGTTGTTTTTGCACTTTTTGGCTTCTTGTTAAGTGACTTTTTTTGGGTGGATTCGGTCTTGCACGTGAAGGGTTTGGGTGTGGGCTTTGGTAGGTGTGGCGCTCCTGTCGGGGGGTGCATTCTGCGGCGGGGGTGCATTAAACGGCACCATGAGGCGGGATTACTGCGAGCCTCACACAGTGTGTCTTCGCAGCAGTCTTATGATTGCTCAGCACAAGAACTACTTTACACACATACAGTTGTTGACAAAATACACTGTAAATTATATACCTCAGCTAAATAAACTATGGAAATGTGTAATATACGTAGTTCATATAGCAATACGGTCTCACTGCACAGCAGGCCAGCAGTTAGCCGAGTCCGCAATCCATGTTGAGGCACAACTGAGTGACGTGCCTCAACTGGCTGCTGATCACCGCACCGTCTCTTCTCAGTATTTGAACGGCAAATGTGAAAATTCAGCGATTTTGAATAAAAATAATCTAAAACTGGTGAAGTTAAATGGAAAATAACTTTATAGTATAATCCCTGAACACATATAACAGTTTAATTAATTTTTTTTCTTTTTACATTTTTTTTCTTTCCATGATGGCAGGTGAGGCCCCGCCTCACCTGCCTCCAGTGACCGCACGTCACTCAGAGCAAGCCAGGAGCAGGCATGCTAATAGCTAAGATAACTGCTAAGACAGCTTAAACAACACCAATAAAAAGGCGCTTAGTAAAGTTGAAGAAGTGTAGTGGAAGTGAATAACAACAAGCACCTATTACCAGGAAATTAACAAGTAGATTAATAAGACTCTGGAGAAAGGATAATATAACAGCAACTGTTGTTTATGCCAGCAATTAGACTTACAAAGTTAAAACTAATATTATAAATAAAGTTGATTTGATTTGATTTGATATGACATAGCATCATAACATGCAACTCAATATATTTCTAGCCATCTTTTGATATAATAACAGCTTATGAAAACCGCAAATTAAAAATCTGAGAAATTTGGGGTTTATCAAAAAGTGTAAGACATGATCATCAAAATTAAAACAAGTAAAGGCTTGACATATCTCACTTTGCAAGTAATGAGTTTATATAACATATTAGTTTCACATTTGAATCTGAATAGCTGACATGAATATAATTGGGGAAAAATATTGGGGGTGGTGCAGCTCGGTTGGTATAGCGGCTGTGCCAGCAACTTGAGGCTTCTAGGTTCGATCCCCGCTTCCGCCATCCTACTCACAGCTGTTGTGTCCTTGGGCAAGACACTTTAACCACCTGCTGCCAGTGCCACCCACACTGGTTTGAATGTAACTTAGATATTGGGTTTCACTATGTAAAGCGCTTTGAGTCACTAGAGAAAATTGCTATATGAATATAATTCACTTCGCATTCTAAATTTTTTAGATTCACCTGTAAAATGAAAACTAGAGTGATTAGATTAATATTTAAATATTCTCAAAATAATTTTTTGTTGGTTTTGTAATTGTTTTCAAACTCAGGGAATTAGTCCCTGGACACATGAGGACTTTGAGGGCAAAAATGATTTAAACGAGTAGTAGATAGTAGTTTTTGCTTTTTTTAGTTATTGTGCACAATTGAATTTGTTTGTATGTAATGAAAGAGAATAAGGAACTAGTTTTAATGTTGTGTTGGTAATGTTAAACTCAGTGATGGGCAGTATCAAGCTACATGTAACTAAGCTACATAGCTTAACTACATTTCCCAGTAGCTTGGCGGTAGCTTAGCTACTTATAAAGCCATGTAGCTAGGTAGCTTACCGTATTTTCCGCACCATAAGGCGCCCTGGGTTAAAAGCCGCGCCTTCAATGAACGGCATATTTCAAAACTTTGTCCACCTATAAGCCGCCCGGTGTTGTAAGCCGCATCTAACTGCGCTAAAGGAATGTCAAAAAAAACAGTCAGATAGGTCAGTCAAACTTTAATAATATATTAAAAACCAGCGTTCTAACAACTCTGTTCACTCCCAAAATGTACGCAAATGTGCAATCACAAACATAGTAAAATTCAAAATAGTGCAGAGCAATAGCAACATAATGTTGCTCGAACGTTAATGTCACAACACACAAAATAAACATAACGCTCACTTTCTGAAGTTATTCTTCATTCATAAATCCCTCGAATTATTCTCCTTCGTTGTCCGAATTGAAAAGTTGGGCGAATGTGGGATCCAAAATGTCGTCTGGCACTGTCTCCCTGCCTCCCTGTCTTGGTGAACGTCACGTGTGTTCGCCTTCTGTCATCCACTGTTCCCACGCAGTTAGCAGTCTAGCTTCGAATGCCCTGTTGACACCAATATCTAGCGGCTGGAGGTCTTTTGTCAATCCACCCGGAATGACGGCGAGTATTGAATTAAGCGCGTAAGCGTGTCTCTTAATGTGATGTTATGAGCTAGCAAATATAACAACTACACTACCCAGCATGCAACGATAGTGACGAGCATGCGCGGTAGCCCTGAGAAGCGTTGTTGTATGCTGGGAGTTAGAATGTGGTTATGAGCACGCTGTGAGTAAACGTTGAGAACTCAGTTAACACGCCTCGTCTGCATTATTTATAATTAGACAGACAACACACTTAATAGGAGCCATTTTGGGGTCTTTACATAAACACACAAATGGAAATGAAACGTCACATATCCCAGCATGCACCGCGCGCTTCTTCTACGGGGAAAAAAGATGGCGGCTGTTTACCGAAGTTGCGAGACCGAAACTTTATGAAAATGAATCTTAATATTTATCCATATATAAAGCGCACCGGGTTATAAGGCGCACTGTCAGCTTTTGAGAAAATTTGTGGTTTTTAGGTGCGCCTTATAGTGCGGAAAATACGGTACATCAAAGCTACAAGCTACAAAGACAGAAAATGGACTGTTAATCCAGGCCAAAAAAAAAATATATAGAGAAAATACAATGACCTAGATGAATGAGAACATCCATACATACGGAGAAAATCCGTGATGATTGGTTGGTGTTCGTATGATGAGTCACAATTGGCTAAGGTTAGGGCACAACATTACGGACCAGCCAATCAGAGGCAAGGTGAGGCGGGTCATCAAAATCAGGAAGCAAAATCATAACAGACACTCATGTCACATGACGACAAGGGAGTCAAAGACAGAGGGACGCTTCAAACTGACGAATCTAAAAAAATAAATAAAAGCATACTTTAAAGTAACAGAGGAATTCTCTCCCACAGATTGGAATTTTCCCTCGGTGATGAAGATGACATCGAGGAAACCCACAATAATGCATGTCCTTTGCCATATGTGGACAAATGTTTGCGTTTAGAGAAAACAATGCCCACAAACTTAGTTTGTAGTTGTTTACGCTGTAAACCAAAATTCATAAGTGTTCCCTCCAACACAAATTTAGAACACACATTAAGGTGAGTTGAGTTCATGAAAAGTTTTACTGCACATAACCATTACCAACTGTTCCCAAACAACACACAAGTCATTGTTCTTTTTTTGGTCAAAATGTAGATGGATGCTGTTGTTTTACTGTCGGCAGAAAAACTGAATAACAATATGGGGGTGGGCTAAAGAAAAGGCAAACTAAATAAATACATACTGTGAGGTAGTTGTAGGGTGTCCCCAGCTAAATGACAGCTAGTTAATAGTGATGGACCCTCATTGGGTCCATTTGTACAGTCTCAGTTACATTAGACTTAGACTTAGACTTCCTTTTTTATTGTCATTCAAATGTGAACTTTACAGCACAGATAAGAACGAAATTTTGTTACATAAGCTCATGGTAGTGCAGGATAAAAAAGCAATAAGGTGCATATATAAATACATAAATATATATAAATAATATATATAGTATATATATATATATGTATATAAAATAAATAAATATATATAAATAAATAAATAGATTACTGTACAGATAAATATATTGCACTTTTTCACATGCGTCCACGTTTATGGATGTATGTTATATTGTCTTTTTTTATTCCAGCGAGTTAATCCTTTTTGGGGGGAATTTAATTTAATTATGATGCGTTCAAGAGTCTTACGGCCTGAGGGAAGAAGCTGTTACAGAACCTGGAGTTTCTGCTTCGGAGGCTGCGTAACCTCTTTCTAGAGTCCAGCAGTGAAAACAGTCCTTGGTGGGGGTTGGAGGAGTCTTTGCAGATTTTCTGAGCCCTGGTCAGGCAGCGGCTTTTTGCGATCTCCTGGATAGGAGGAAGAGGAGTCCTGATGATCTTTTCCGCCGTCCTCACCACTTTCTAGAGAGACTTACAGTCTGAGGCATTGCAGGCTCCAGTCCAGACAGAGATGCTGTTGGTCAGCAGGCTCTCTATAGTGTCTCTGTAGAATGTGGTGAGAATGGGGGGAGGGAGCTGTGCTCTTTTCACCTGACGCAAAAAGTGCATGCGCTGCTGAGCTCTTTTTACAAGAGCTCCGGTGTGTAGGGACCAGGTTATATTGTCAGTTACATTAACATTGATATTATACATGTGGGCCCATACGTATAAATGCAGTTAAATGTTGCTTTGATGTAGCAAGCTACTTTTGCCATGTAGCTTGTAATGTAGCTTGCTACAATTCTCCGGGGATAGATTCCCCTGTAGCTTAACTACATTCAATCAAGAGTAACTTGTAGCTTAGTTTACTACATTTTCCAAGTAGCTTGCTCATCACTGGTTAAACTGTAAAAAGCACTCACCATGAATCAATTGAAACATGTACAGTTTAATACATGTGATCGGTATTGGCTGACACATGTCCGCATGTCATCGTCATCCTCATGGATGATTGTATCGGCGCTAGCAGCATACAAGGCTGATCGGAACATCCGTATGGTTCTTCAAACTCATCTAACAGTGTTTGCTTTGAGCACAGGGAACAAAACTAGGAGCCTTCCCCAAATTGCTGCAATAAAGTTCAAAGTATACAGTTGTCTAAAATGATAAAATTGCTTATAATTATAAGGTTTTGGAGGACTCTATGATTGATCAGGTGTGTCTCAATACTTTTTGTCCACGAGCCTTATTGGCTTTGTAAATGGTTATGCAAGTGTGGGCAGTGGAGACCTGAAGCTCCTCTGTCCACAGGTTTAGTCTACTTGAGAAGAAGTGTGAAATGTGGCTCTGACCGCCAGTCAGACTGTTGGTGTGGCAGCACGTGAGACCATGTCCTGACCTAATGATACAGGCAGAAGACATGCAGACAGGAGAAAATGCCATTTGATGCACAATAAAACCTATTTATTTACAACTGTACAAAAATTGCAGGGGTGATGTGAGTCAAGTGGTGGGTCAGGAAAATGTGACGAGGGACAGCTGTTTAGACTCTTGTGGGGCTAAAAGTGTGCTGCCTCATGATATGTGTTTATTAGATCATTATTAATTGACTTTTTATCATATTCAGGATCAGTTTCACAATTGATAACGTGCATGATTTTTGGACTAAGCCATAAAGCACATAAGCACGGGAAGAACATGAAAACGCCATTCTCGGGAAGTAACGATAATTTCATGTCATGAATATTGTGACCAAAATTGTTATTATTATTATTATTATTATTATTATTATTATTATTACTATAGCCGGTGGCCATGGATGAAGTGCTGGCTGTCCAGAGTTGGGACCCGGGGTGGACCGCTTGCCTGTGCATCAGTTGGGGACATCTCTGCGCTGCTGAACCGTCTCCGCTCGGGATGGTCTCCTGCTGCCCCCACTAAGGACTGGACTCTCACTATTATGTTAGATCCACTATGGACTGGACTTTCACAATATTATGCTCGACCCACTCGACGTCCATTGCATCCGACGTTACTTGAGGCGATTTCCGGTTCTAGACACCTCGTACGTAAACTCAATGTGCACAATTAAATAGTTTAGTTGCTCAGAACCTTAATGTGTTTGTACAAGTTCAGATTAGGGTAAATCGTTTCTTAATTGGGAAATATGTTAATGTCTCTTGCATTGGCGTTGTTAGGCCTATTTTAAGGGGGCTTAAACCCCCCTAAAATATTTTTAAGCCCACCCTAAATAATTTGGGGATTTAAAAAAAATTTTTTTTTACAAATACATGCCGACATATTCATTATAAAGTGGCCCGAATATGAGTTTAAATAAATAATCACATAACCTGTCATTATTGACTCAGTTTCCCCTCTCTTCATAGCGTAAGGTAGAGAGCCCCTTTAGTGCGTCGGTATCCAATCCATTCCACTTGTTCATATAGAAAATGCCCACATCACTCAAAATCCAGTCCGCATTTTCTTTGCGACCTTGCTTGCGGTCCTTGGACTTGTTCATATAGAAAATGCCCACATCACTCAAAATCCAGTCCGCATTTTCTCTGCGACCTTGCTTGCGGTCCTGCAGGTGTACGAAGCACATTAGCACACAGCACTGCAGAACAAGAACGTGAACGGATGCAAAATGGACATAAGAAACTTTTTCAAGAAAGTAAGTATTCGTCACTGCTTGTAGTAAAATGTATTAGCTCCACTTTACACCAGGTCTGTGTTTGACAAAAAGTTACATTCCCGCTCTAAAACAATGCTGCTACTTAGTTAGCTAGTTAGCTTGAAATGCATCATGAAGGTCCTGGTTATTTATAAAGTTAAATGTGCACTCTTTTTTACCATTTGCTATCTTTGGGGTTACTTCCTTCTGGAGCATCAGCTGTGTTTCTCACTTTACACATGGAGGAGAACAGGAGCTGAGCTCATTCACGTATGACTATCATCACCAATAGTCAACATGATCCACAACATCCTGTAGTATACCTTTAAGTCTTTCATATGTATATATATTCCACTCATGCTTAATGGTTGCTTGAAGCTATTTATTGGCAAACAACTGTGTTTACTCTTTTTAAATCAAAATGACAAAAGAAAGTACCAAATGACCCTGGTCAAAAGTTTACATACCCCAGTGACTTTTATCTGAAAACATGCACAAAAGTTGACACAAACAGGTTTGAATGGCTAATCAAGGTTCCAATCCTCACCTGTGACCTGTTTGTTTGTAATTAATGTGTGTGTATAAAAGGTCGGTGAGTTTCTGGGCTTCTGACAGACCATTGCATATTTCATCCAATGCTGCACAGATGTTTCTGGATTCTGAGTCATGGGGAAGGCAAAAGAATTGTCAGGATCTGCGAGAAAAGGTAATTGAACTGCATAAAACAGGAAGGGGTATAAAAAGATATCCAAGGAATTGAGAATGCCAATCAGCAGTGTTCAAACGCTGATTAAGAAGTGGACAATGAGGGATTCAGGTAGACCAGCAAAGATTTCAGCCACAACAGCCAGAAAAATTGTTCGAGATGCAAAGAAAAATCCACAAATAACTTCAGCTGAAATACAGGACTCTGAAAAATTGTGGTGTGGCTGTTTCAAGATGCACAATAAGGAGGCACTTGAAGAAAAATGGGCTGCATGGTCCAGTGGCCAAAAAGTTAAATTTTGGTCTCATCACTCCAAATTACTTTGTTCCAGAAGTTTTGAGGCTTGTCTCTGTGCTGTTTGGCGTAATGTAAGCAGGATACGTTGTGACATTTGCGCAGAAATGGCTTTCTTCTGGCAACTCGACCAGCAAGCCCATTTTTCTTCACGTGCCTCCTTATTGTGCATCTTGAAACAGCCACACCACAATTTTTCAGAGAGTCCTGTATTTCAGCAGAAGTTATTTGTGGATTTTTCTTTGCATCTCGAACTATTTTCCTGGCTGTTGTGGCTGAAATCTTTGCTGGTCTACCTGAATCCCTCATCTTCCATTTCTTAATCAGCGTTTGAACACTGCTCATTGGCATTCTCAATTCCTTGGATATCTTTTTATACCCCTTTCCTGTTTTATGCAGTTCAATTACCTTTTCTCGTAGATCTTTTGCCTTCCCCATGACTCAGAATCCAGAAACATCTGTGCAGCACTGGATGAAAGATGCAATGGTATGTCAGAAGCCCAAAAACTCACTGACCTTTTATACACACACATTAATTACATACAAACAGGTCACAGGTGAGGATTGGAACCTTGATTAGCCATTCAAACCTGTTTGTGTCAACTTTGCATGTTATCAGATCAAAGTCACTGGGGTATGTAAACTTTTGATCAGGGTCATTTGGGTACTTTCTTTTATCATTTTGATTGAAAAAAAAGAGTAAACACAGTTGTTTGCCAATAAATAGCTTCACACAAACATTAAGCATGAGTGGAAGAAAGGTTTTTGTGTTATCATTCATATACTCTGAAGAATGGCCAATAAATCATAAATTCTCCCAGGGTATGTAAACTTATGAGCACAACTGTATATATATATTTATATATACATATATATATATATATATATATATATATATATATATATATATATATATATATATATATACACAGGTAAAAGCCAGTAAATTAGAATATTTTAAAAAACTTGATTTATTTCAGTAATTGCATTCAAAAGGTGTAACTTGTACATTATATTTATTCATTGCACACAGACTGATGCATTCAAATGTTTATTTCATTTAATTTTGATGATTTGAAGTGGCAACAAATGAAAATCCAAAATTCTGTGTGTCACAAAATTAGAATATTACTTAAGGCTAATACAAAAAAGGGATTTTTAGAAATGTTGGCCAACTGAAAAGTATGAAAATGAAAAATATGAGCATGTACAATACTCAATACTTGGTTGGAGCTCCTTTTGCCTCAATTACTGCGTTAATGCGGCGTGGCATGGAGTCGATGAGTTTCTGGCACTGCTCAGGTGTTATGAGAGCCCAGGTTGCTCTGATAGTGGCCTTCAACTCTTCTGCGTTTTTGGGTCTGGCATTCTGCATCTTCCTTTTCACAATACCCCACAGATTTTCTATGGGGCTAAGGTCAGGGGAGTTGGCGGGCCAATTTAGAACAGAAATACCATGGTCCGTAAACCAGGCACGGGTAGATTTTGCGCTGTGTGCAGGCGCCAATTCTTGTTGGAACTTGAAATCTCCATCTCCATAGAGCAGGTCAGCAGCAGGAAGCATGAAGTGCTCTAAAACTTGCTGGTAGACGGCTGCGTTGACCCTGGATCTCAGGAAACAGAGTGGACCGACACCAGCAGATGACATAGCACCCCAAACCATCACCCAACCATGCAAATTTTACATTTCCTTTGGAAATCGAGGTCCCAGAGTCTGGAGGAAGACAGGAGAGGCACAGGATCCACGTTGCCTGAAGTCTAGTGTAAAGTTTCCACCATCAGTGATGGTTTGGGGTGCCATGTCATCTGCTGGTGTCGGTCCACTCTGTTTCCTGAGATCCAGGGTCAACGCAGCCGTCTACCAGCAAGTTTTAGAGCACTTCATGCTTCCTGCTGCTGACCTGCTCTAAGGAGATGGAGATTTCAAGTTCCAACAGGACTTGGCGCCTGCACACAGCGCAAAATCTACCCGTGCCTGGTTTACAGACCATGGTATTTCTGTTCTAAATTGGCCCGCCAACTCCCCTGACCTTAGCCCCATAGAAAATCTGTGGGGTATTGTGAAAAGGAAGATGCAGAATGCCAGACCCAAAAACGCATAAGAGTTGAAGGCCACTATCAGAGCAACCTGGGCTCTCATAACACCTGAGCAGTGCCAGAAACTCATCGACTCCATGCCACGCCGCATTAACGCAGTAATTGAGGCAAAAGGAGCTCCAACCAAGTATTGAGTATTGTACATGCTCATATTTTTCATTTTCATACTTTTCAGTTGGCCAACATTTCTAAAAATCCCTTTTTTGTATTAGCCTTAAGTAATATTCTAATTTTGTGACACACGGAATTTTGGATTTTCATTTGTTGCCACTTCAAATCATCAAAATTAAATGAAATAAACATTTGAATGCATCAGTCTGTGTGCAATGAATAAATATAATGTACAAGTTACACCTTTTGAATGCAATTACTGAAATAAATCAAGTTTTTCAAAATATTCTAATTTACTGGCTTTTACCTGTATATATATATATATATATATATATATATGAAAGACTTAATATATATATATATATATATATATATATATATATACATATATATATATATATATATATATATATATGTATATATATATATATATACTTCCGTCTTCCTTTACAATGAGTGAAGCTGCACGAAACCTTGTGTCTGCAATTGTAAATAATTTTGTTTTTAAGTTTTGTGTTACTTGTATAATCTATATAAAGTAATATACATTAGCCTATTGTTAAAATAATGAAAAAAACATCATTACATATATTTGTTTTATTGTATTGTTACATTAATAGCTGTTGTATTATTATAGGATGGCTTGTTAAACATTTCATATGATTTTCAGAGGGAGGAAAAACCAAGACATTGAATATAAAATGTAAAATGAATAAATACATAAAAAGAAAAAGAAAAAAAATGGTTAAAAGCCATCGTCCCGGGGAGCATTTCATTTCGTCCCGTGCATTTTTTTTACCGTCCCCGGGACGACGGGACTATGTTAATCTCAAGCCCTGGAAGTTGCATTTTATTGTTTGCATTATTTGTTTCAGCATTGCACTTTGAAGATGGTCCCTCAGCTCTTTGACAGCTTTGGCTCTTTTTCAGATCAGCAGACGGACTCTAAGTCTTTCTTATTTACAGTATATATAAACGTTTCTCATTTCTATTCAGACTTCCATATATATTACATTTCCTTAACGACTTGCCATAATATATATATATATATATATATATATATATATATAAATAAATGATAAATGGGTTATACTTGTATAGCGCTTTTCTACCTTCAAGGTACTCAAAGCGCTTTGACAGTATTTCCACATTCACCCATTCACACACACATTCACACACTGATGGCGGGAGCTGCCATGCAAGGCGCTAACCAGCAGCCATCAGGAGCAAGGGGTGAAGTGTCTTGCCCAAGAACACAACGGACGTGACTAGGATGGTAGAAGGTGGGGCTTGAATCCCAGTAACCAGCAACTCTCCGATTGCTGGCACAGCCACTCTACCAACTTCGCCACGCCGTCATATATATATATATATATATATATATATATATATATATACATATTATATATAAGCCAAATGATCCCGATCCAGATATTACTTTGATTCAAGTAATTAAGTAATATTTCCAGGGCTTGAATTTACAACAATTTTAGTCACATATGTGCCCAAAATATAATCTGTGCAACTTCAAAATATTTGGGAACAAACAATTATTGTATTGTGAGCGAAAGTGGTGGCATTAGCCTCTATGTTGTGAATTAATAACATAGAGGCTAATGCCATGACTTTCATTGTGTTTCAGTGTATCTTGAAGGATCATGCAAGTAATTGTTTCTTGTTGATGCTGTAAACAAAATGTCACTGTGCAAACCCATGTTTGTTGTTGTACTGAACACAGATTGAAAATTAACCGACTGAAATAATAATAATAACAATGAATAATTTCTAAGTCTTTGTTAGCTGTTTGTGAAGATTTGTGCTTGAGTGCTACGTTCGCTCGCATCCTGTGCATCTCCTGGGGGCTAAGCCCCCCTGTCCTTAAAAGCTAGTGACGCCCCCGGTCTCTTGCAATGTTCCCTCTAATTGTTCATGTGTCTGAGCAAACACAAAAACTCCCTGAGCATTCAGTGGAGCACATGTGAGCAACATCACACGTGGCAATACCAGCAGCACACCTGTCTCAAACCAATCTTTTATAATAACACTCAAATGAGAGGAGTCATTTTCATGAGATTATTTAGTAATATTAGTGATTTGGCCCACTTGTAATGAAAATAAAAGAAATCTTGTTTTTCATAAACTATGGATTAGTATTGTACAATATGTCTGGGTGGGGATCCTGCTTTGGAAATCATTTGTACCCCTTTCAGAGATCACATTTAGTTCTCCTTAAACATCCTCATGTTGCACAATGAAATGTAAGCATAGGATGAAGTGTGCATTCCTGTAACTTTCTCTAGTAACAGCATTCCATGATTAATATCAATAAATTAACATTAATAATAAATGACAGTAGAATAAGCACATGTATGACTGAGGAGTCATAGTGTAACTTTGTGTGGTGTTTGAGTTGTCCGACTTTTTGTGTGGCCATAAACGCACCAGTGGCTTAGTGCTATGGTGTTGGTGACAGATGACAAGTTGGTTTGTACGGCAGAAAATGACTAGTTTTTCGAGATATACGTTTTTTACTCATGTTTTTGGTGTGGTTATGGCTGAATATAAACAGTTTTGTTCAATAAAGTGATCGATATAATGCCTGTCCTCGAAGCATCTCGATAGACGTTACAATAATTGAACAGTGTTCAATTGAACTGTGTTGACGAACACCGTTAGGGCCGCTTGTTGTCACTGTCACTCAGAGTTGAATCGCAAAATTACACAGAATAAATGTGTTTATCTTGTTTATAACTCAGATGGGATTTGATTTGGTGCGCGGCATATATTTGCTGTGCGCAGAGGACGCTTGAACAGTGCGCAATTGCGCTGGTGTGCACCTTAGAGGGAACGTTGGTCTTGTATTCACATTAGCATTTAGGTTAGCTAGTGAGCTCGCCCTAGCCGGTCCATGAGTTTATCAAAATGTGGATATAGATATAGTTTTTTCAAATATTTTAATTTAAAATGGTAGTCACTGTTCTTTTGAAGCCTGTTCTTGAGAGAGGTAGAATAACTGGTGAACTCAGATTGTGCATGCGCCACGTCCACAAATATTTGACTGGCAACCCACGCCACAACATTTCTTAGGAAATTCTTGTGAGAACTTGCTGCCTTTTGCAACACACGTGGAACAACACAGCTTTTCCAAGTTGCATCCAGCTGCCTTTCTCAGATGTCCCCTCTTCCTGCCATAATATATGTCACTAAAATGGACTTTTGGAGTGTGGTGGTGGGTGGAGAGGGGGGCTATGGAACCTTTACTGCCAAGATTTATCTTAGCACACTTATGCATACTTGGCATGCATATACGTGAACAAACAACAGTCCCACACATCCTTAACACGCACATACACATGTTTGAAGTGGGATAAATGGGAGCGATGGACTGCAGGGTCTAGGCGCGAGTGTGAGGATTGCCAGCCGAGAGTCCTGGTCTGGTCACGGCTAACACCGCTGCCATAGAGCGTTCTGGCCAGAGGGTGACGTGATGGGGCAGGAGGCGTTTGCAGTGGTGAGGTTCAACCGTGCATGCGGACATGCTCAGAGACCTGTGGAGGATATTCGCACCGCCCCTTGGCCTCTTCATCTCGTGGGTGTCAGGAGCACTCGGCCACACACATCTTATCCAAACATCGGACTCGACTCCATGACACGGCGCACCTGGTACTTCAGCTCTTCTCGAATTAGAAGGATCATGTGGAATCTTTCCTGGGCTTCAACATTAACTTCGGTTTCCATACGACTCTGAAATAACAGATTTTCATTGCAGAAGCCACACAGAATTTTGATTGTTCCCACTGCGCTGTGGCTTGATTTCCTCTGACAAGAATATGAGTGTGTTTCTGTGCTTAATGGAGCGTGACAAGCAGCCTGCACAGTCAAACAAACCAGCCAGGCATTTTCACTCACAAGCCACTCAACGCCAGCCACTCTCGTCTTTCTCGCGCTGCCTCTCACTGTGTATTTGGAGCCTTGGAACTTTGTCTGGCTCGATGATAGAATTAGGGAGTCCTTGAACCGTGGTGATCACACTTCCTGAAGCAATTACTATTAAGAAGCAGTGGATGGGGATGAGAAGGGTGACAAGCACACTAGAAGCAGCTAGAGATGCTGTCTGAAAGGGGCTGGCGACTTGTGGAAGTTGTTACCAAATAGCAGATATATGGTTTTTAAAGGCCTACTGAAATGCGATTTTCTTATTTAAACGGAGATAGCAGGTCCATTCTATGTGTCATACTTGATCATTTCGCGATATTGCCATATTTTTGCTGAAAGGATTTAGTAGAGAACATCGACGATAAAGTTTGCAACTTTTGGTCGCTGATAAAAAAGCCTTGCCTGTATCGGAATTAGCAGACAATATGCGCGTGACGCCACAGGTTGTGGAGCTCCTCACATCTGCACATTGTTTACAATCATGGCCACCAGCAACGAGAGCGATTCGGACCGAGAAAGCGCCGATTTCCCCATTAATTTGAGCGAGGATGAAAGATTTGTGGATGAGGAAAGTGAGAGTGAAGGACTAGATGGCAGTGGGAGCGATTCAGATAGGGAAGATGCTGTGAGAGGCGGGTGGGACCTGATACTCAGCTGGGAATGACTAAAACAGTAAATAAAAACACAAGACATATATATATACTCTATTAGCCACAACACAACCAGGCTTATATTTAATATGCCACAAATTAATCCCGCATAACAAACACCTTCCCCCTCTCGTCCATATAACCCGCCTATACAACTCAAACACCTGCACAACACACTAAATCCCACAGCCCAAAGGGCAGTTCACCTCCCCAAAGTTAATAAAGCACATATATTTCCCCAAAGTCCCCAAAGTTACGTACGTGACATGCACATAGCGGCACGCACGTACAGGCAAGCGATCAAATGTTTGGAAGCCGCAGCTGCATGCGTACTCACGGTACCGCGTCTGCGCATCCAACTCAAAGTACTCCTGGTAAGAGTCTCTGTTGTCCCAGTTCTCCACAGGCCAATGGTAAAGCTTGACTGTCATCTTTCGGGAATGTTAACAAGGAAACACCGGCTGTGTTATCCGGCACAACAGTCAGGGGGTGCATTCTACGGCGGGGGTGCGTTATCCGGCACAACACCTGCCGCAATACACCGCTTCCCACCTACAGCTTTCTGCTTTGCTGTCTCCATTGTTCATTTAACAAATTGCAAAAGATTCACCAACACAGATGTCCAGAATACTGTGGAATTTTGCGATGAAAACAGATGACTTAATAGCTGGCCACCCTGCTGTCCCAAAATGTCCTCTACAATCCGTGACGTCACGCGCAAGCGTCATCATACCGAGACATTTTCAGCAGGATATTTCGCGCAAAATTTAAAATTGCACTTTAGTAAACTAACCCGGCCGTATTGGCATGTGTTGCAATGTTAAGATTTCATCATTGATATATAAACTATCAGACTGCGTGGTCGGTAGTAGTGGGTTTCAGTAGGCCTTTAAGATTACATAATTCCCAGAGTTTGTTCTCTTGTTCCTTGTTATTCTGTTGACACCCGGGCAAAAACTACATTATTGTAATATTTCATTTCAAATGCACTCAAAAACAGCAGAATTTGAGAGATTTGAAACTTCAATCGGGATGTCGCTAGACAAGGGCAATTTTAGGTAGTCTTCAGGAGAATCCAGACGAGGTGGCAAATTTGAGCATGCACTTGTGGAGTAAGCGTTTCCCAGCATGCCTTTTTGTGGTTACAGTTATCACTTTTGACTGCATTATCATGCGTCTTTAATGTGTCATTTTATACAGACAGGTTTTGATCATGAAAGGGGACCTATGATGACTTTAGTCTACTATCAAAGCACTTCCTTGTGGTTTAGATATTCCTAGATTGCAAATGAAAACCAAAAGTATCATAGTTTATCTTTTAAAAATGTACACTGTTTAAATATATATTTTAAAGTTGTCAATGCTATTTTTCCCCATATAGGGTCAAAAATAAATGTTACACAGTCACAGCATTAGGTACATCTGCACACACTGATTGATTAATTAAAAAAGCTGCTTTTAGCAGCATTTATGTCACTGCATGTCAGTGTTATGTGCCACAGTAGATGCAAATAATACTTAATCCTACCTTTGTTTTGTGTTTCCTCATCACTCTGAGAGCTTGACTTAATGTCCAAATAAGGATGTCCACCTCGCTTTGACATCACAAAATAGTGTGGCCTCCTACATTAATTGTAACAGATAAGGTGTAGAAGCATGAGATATCTGGGGCGCTGGTTTTATTTACTGAAACGTACCGATTTTCTAGATTTTTTAATTTATTTATTAATTTGACAGGGACAGTACAATTAAACATTGCTACCTATAGGTAACCAATGACAAAGTACATAAGACTTCTAGCCACAAGCTAATTTGCAACCCTCGTTCCTGGTTAGGTTTTTAAAGAAAAGTTTAGAAAAGTGAAAAACACATACAAAAGGAATAGGACAAGTACATAATAAAAATACATTAAAAAAACAATTAACCCCATTTGTCCATACTACATCCAGTTCTAGTGCTCACACTTCTGATTTCCCTTAAATGTGGAGAAAAGTTTAAAGTCCAACTGTGACTTTAACTCCAGTGGCAAAGTGGTCCAAATTGTCGTATGACCAAGAGTTTGACACCTGTGATGTAAAGCCTTTACATCTTGAGAAATATGTTACAATATCGCATTAAATCTATTAAGTCATGAGAGTCCTGGTTATCTACTACGGTCCTTTAAAACAACAGCCATGACTCTCCTCTCCTGCACTATTTGTCAAAAAAAGCCTCATGGCAGAGTTTTGCAGACCCTCATTTTATCCCAACTTCATAGTCCTAATGACAATTTCAAGCATAAACCAGCTGTTTATTTTTGGAATGGTCTGCCTTAAATCTAATTTGTGCATGATGGGTGCTGGGAGAACTCGGAATCCCCTGCAGCTTTGGAGGAGGAAGAGGAGGTATGTGACCCCTGGAGGTCAGCAGTCCCCTCTCCCAGGTTACAGGGGCTCCTGCACAAGGGCTGGGCCGGGGTCACAGGTCAGTCTGCTCGCTCATTCTACCCTGCCCTGGCGCCTGCCGGCACAGCCCTCAATTTGTAAAGCGGTACAGGGTGACCCCAGAGGGCCTCTCCTGGCTTCCCTGGCCAAACACAGGTCTTAAACACTACCAGCCTCCCCCAAATTCCCCTCTCCCCTCAGCCCCCACCAAGGCTCGAAGTCAAACACACACACTCAGCACCAATACGTCCTTAATAAGAGGAATTACCCCGGGCATGGACAGCAGAGGAGAGGAGGGGGAGCAGGTATGCCGCCGTCTTCGCCTCATTACTCAGTGGATTTATGTAGGATAATATGCCCTGTGTGTAGTGGCGCGCTTGGACGCTTAACTTTTTGACCTGCGCTGTAGAGAAGTAAATTAATAAATACAAAGCTAAGCTGGGGAGAGGAAGAAACTCATAAAGCCGAATTAGCAAATTACCTCACAATGCTTTAGCGTCATATCTACTTCTGAGTCAGCTGCCGCACCATCAATTTTTAAGTATAGTGACATTAACAAAGAGCTACATTTTTCTAACTATTCAAGAACCTAGATTCATGTTGCTAAGGTCACCTTGAGCAAGGATTGCTTGGGTGCATGACATCAGTAGGCACAGATATGTACATGCAAGTTGTCTGTATATGCACATAAATTACTGGTAAAATGCATGCCTTGTGGTCGCATTGATAGATTGTTCTTCTTTGAAATGACTCTGACAGCCTCAACATGGCAACCATATGCCAGGGTGTGGTTCACAATTGTACAGTTGGGAACAAGAGATGAAAAGGAGGCCCGGGCAGGGACATGGCGGTGGGTCGGGAGGTGTCCTAATCCACCCACACCCCAACCCAATGTCCCGTCATGTCCCAGACTCCGGGGGCTCTGCACGGGCTGCTGAGAGTCTGAGCTGGGGTCTGATTCGGCCCAGCTGGAGGAAGCGGGCGATCAGAGTTCAGTTGGTGCAGACAGAAGTAAAGTAAACAGCCGTGGTCATTGGGCAGGCCGTTAGCAGGCCTCGGACAGATGAGCAGGGGGCCCGGGAGGACCACACACATGCTCATAGAGGCAAGACCACACAGGGGCCGGGGCTCAGGGGCCTACACATGCTAACACACGCCCCATCGGCAGGGCTCCCCTGTGGACGAAAGCATGCGGCAGGTCAGGGCGGAGCAACATGTAGGAGAACGGTGGAACAACACACAGGTACAAAGATAGTTGGTACAGTACCTCCTCCATGACATGCCCAGCAAACTGACAGTTCTGATGCATCAACTACAAAGTGCAATCCGGAGGAGATTCCAAAGTATGCGGTTCTTCCACTGCCAAGTCATAAAGTTCACATTAGAGAGTCTCCATCAGCTGGGATGTTACAAAGTAAAATTACAAGTTGTGGCAAGAATGTTTTATATGATCGTGGTTTGTGTTCTAAAACGCCTCAACAAGGAGCGCGGCTACATTGAAGGAGTTAAACTGTTGTTTAATTATTGGTTTAGGCCAGATATTGAGGCCATAGAATGAAAATAAAGCAATACAGTCGAACTTCTAAAGTGAGGTCTTACAAAAAAACACATTTGTTTTTCCTTTGTTATTGTGACTTTTTTGCAACACTTTTTTTCTGCAAGATGGACCAAAATTGACAAGGCGTGTCATGAGAAAACGAAAGCGCGGCGAGAAAAATAAATAAATACACCAAAACTTGCGTGAAGAAAGCGGACTCACATTCAAAGACTTTAGTGTCAACATTGGCAGTTGTTATCCAAGTCAGTGTTTTGTTTGATTTGACATTTTACTACTGAGAGTGGCTATCTTATTTATATTTTATATTTATGTAATGTCAGTGTTAAAAATTGAGATGTGTAGGTACCTTTACATTACGCCTTTGTCAGTAAAGTTAACACATGTTTCCAGGATGTTCAAGAAAAGTATGTTCAACAGGTACCTTAAACATATCTGCACACTTAAAGGGCCCCTCTAATGCTAACAATATTGGCACTTATTTCACAGTTATGGCCTTAAAAATTATGTATTTGGGTAAATTTGCCCCCAATATAGTAGACCTGGGCGAATAAAATCCCAGATTTTGTCACAAAAAAATCGATTACCATTTACTTCGATTTTGTTCCCTACTTTTTAAAGAACCAATTAAATACAAATGATAAAAGACCATTCGAAACAAGTTTTGCTTTTATTTGATCAAAAACCAGTAGTTTGAAATGACATTGCATACGCTGCATCTTACTCTTGACAAAATTCTAATTCGTATAATGTTCTTTTTAGACAGATATCAATTTTACTCTTTATGGAATAATTAAAAAACAACTAAATTCAAGAGCTTTGTCTAGAAAGAAAAACTCTACCTCTTAAATAAAATACTTCTGTTGACAAAAATGTAGCATTACACATTTTGTGCAAATAAATAATGATCTCCAACATTGAGATTATTAAACAGAAAACTTAAAACTTTTGTCTTAAATAAAAATATTCTGTAAATAAAATGTGTCACGACTTGGACTTTGGCGTGGTTTGTTCTCCCGTGGTGCAAATGAACATTTGGACCAGACATGGCGTGAAGGTGAAGACATATTTAATTTTACTATAACAAAAAGAACAAACTAAAGGGGCGCACAAGGCGGAAGTACAAACTTGACAAATGAAACCAATACTTGCACGTGGGCAAAAAACTAAGGACATGAACAAAAGTCGCTAACTGTGGCATGAATCGAAAAAAACTTACTTGGACAGGGCATGAAGTACGCAGAGGTAAACAGAGTGTGACAGGTGTATGATGTCGCCAGACAGACAGCCTGGCAACTGGAAGCTTAAATAATAGTGACATGATTAAAGACAGGTGCGTGAGTCGTGAGGGCAGGTGAAAACTAATGGGTTGCTATGGTGACAAACAAGAGTGCACAATGAGTCCAAACGTGGAACAGGTGAAACTAATGGGTAACTATGGAAACAAGACAAGGGAGTGAAAAGCCAGAAACTAAAGAGTCCAATAACTAAACAAAACAAAACATGACATGACTAAAACAAAACATGATTACACAGACATGACAAAATGTAGTATTATACATTGTATGCAAATAAATAATGATCTCCAACATTGAGATTATTAAACAGAAAACTTACAACTTTTGTCTTGAATAAAAATATTCTGTAAATAAAATGTAGTATTATACATTGTATGGAAATAAATAACCAAGTAAAATATATATATAAAATATAGTCTCCCTCTGCTCTTCTTTCTGCGACCCCCCAAACCCCTCTCACACACACACACACACACACACACACACACACACACACACACACACACACGCACGCACACACGCACGCACGCACGCACGCACGCACACACACACACACACACACACACGCACACACACACACACACTCACACAGACTGCATTATTTCTTATTTTGTATTTATCTATTTATCTATCTCATTCCACACTGCGTCTTTAGCCAGCTAATCTTGGTCCTTCCTCTTGCTAAAGCACCGTATGTTATTTTCTATTTATTATTTATTACAGTCCTCCTTTATTGCCTATTTATTAATGCCTTTCTTAAAACTTGTCGGGACCTGAGTCCAAATTTGGTACCGTATATGTACAAATGAGTATAGTATAAGTGAGAGTAATGAGTATAAGATTCTCAAATCCTTGAATTGAATCATACATCCATCCATCCATTTTCTACCGCTTATCTCTTTCGGGGTCGCGGGGGCTGCTGGAGCCTATCTCAGCTTCAATCGGGCAAAAGGCGGGGTACACCCTGGACAAGTCGCCACCTCATCGTGTAAATGATTCCACCTCGTTCTTGTTTGCCTCGTAAATAGTTGTATTTCACGCACTCGGCTGGATTCTTTGGTTTCAGATGCAGGAATAAGTTTGTTGTGCTCCTGCCTTGTTCAAACACTTTGCCGTGTGCACTCAATTGTTCTACGCCTGTTGCCGCAAAACCAAAGTACTAACAACCCTTTTCTTTTCTTTGGAAAACATGTTAGCGTTAGCATTTGCCATGTTTTGCTAGTGGGACAGCGCAAGCTATGGAAGCTCTTGAGGAGAAAAAAGAGGAGAAAAAAATTATTAGTTTTATTTTTTAAATTGTCTGCAACAAAAAACTTGAATATATCGATAAAATCGAAATATATCGCCCAGGCCTATAGTATATACACATGATTAATTTTAGGCTTCTTTCAGCACATTTTAGAACGCCCACTATTAGCTCCAAACTGTTCTGCATCAGCCTGCTGACGTCACCTACAGAAGACTGGAGGCAATTTCAAATCACGTACTGTGTGTTTTGGTAGCATCTTCATCCCAAATCACGTTATTTTCAAGCAGAATTTGAAAACATGATCAAATATGTCTGCCAGCGGCATTGTTGCAGGTTATAGCAATACAACTAAAGAAGTGGTCATTCGGCCTACATTTCCAAATGATGGTAATATGAGGAAAGTATTGACCTCTCCAGTCAAATTGACTCGCGCAAAATAGGACGGACCAAGCAAGAGGTGTGTAATTTGGGAGCGATCGTTTGAATGATTCTGACTTAGAAAAAGAAGACTTTTAGTTGGATTTTGTCTGGAAAACATTTCAAAGACTCAAGCCAAATGCAATCCCGAAAATCAGGAGCACCCTCAAGGGGGGAAAGACTGAGTAAGAACCTGCAGAAAAACAAAGAAAGTAGAGGAGACCCGGTGCTCAAAAAGCCATAGCTTGTGTTTTCTCATGTTCTTTCAGCATTTCCTCAAGCACCTTGAGGAAAACATCAGTAGAAAAGTGCGCAAAAAGGAATACAGGCCGCCATCATCCACAATCTGGCCCGCGGGACAACTAAATTAAGAAAAGAAAAAAAAAATATATATATATATATATATATATAAATGATAAATGATAAATGGGTTATACTTGTATAGCGCTTTTCTACTTTCAAGGTACTCAAAGCGCTTTGACAGTATTTCCACATTCACCCATTCACACACACATTCACACACTGATGTATAAAAAAATATATATATAATAATAATATATATATATATTTAAACAAATAATAATGATATATACTGAACAAAAATATAAACGCAACACTTTTATTTTTGCTCCCATTTTTCACGAGTTGAACTCAAAGATCTAAAACTTTTACTATATACACCAAAGACCAATTCCTCTCATATATTGTTCACAAATCTGCCTAAATCTGTGTTATTGAGCATTTCTTCTTTGCCAAGATAAGCCATCCCACATCACATGTGTGGCATATCAAGATGCTGATTAAACAGCATGCCTATTGCACAGATGTGCCTTAGGCTGCCCACAATAAAAGACCACTCTGAAATGTGTAGTTTTGCTTTACTGGGGGTCTGGTGGGGTCACATAAGCACTCAGTTTCTGGTGTGACCACCATCACGCAGTGCAACACATCTCCTTTGCATAGAGTTGATCAGGTTATTGATTGTGTGTGGCCTGTGGAATGTTGGTCCACTCCTTTTCAATGGCTGTGCAACGTTGCTGGATATTGGCAGTAACTGAAACACGCTGTTGTATACGCCGATCCACAGCATCCCAAACATGCCCAATGGGTGACAATGCCGGTGAGTATGCTGGCCATACAAAAACTGGGATGTTTTCAGCTTCAAGGAATTGTGTACAGATCCTTGCAACATGGGGCCATGCATTGTCATGCTGCAACATGAGGTGATGGTCTCGGGTGAATGGCACAACAATGGGCCACAGTCAAAATGCCATCAAAAAAATGCACTTGCATTCATTGTCCGTCACACACGCCTGCCAATACCATAACCCCACCCCCACCACGGGCCACTCGATTCACAACGATGACATCAGCAAACCGCTCTCCCACACAATGCCACACACGCTGTCTGCCATCTCCCCTGAACATCATCCGTGAAGACAACACCTCTCCTATGTGCCAGATGCCATCGAATATGATAATTTGCCCACTCAAGTTGGTTACAACAAAGAACTGCAGTCAGGTCGAGACCCCAATGAAGATGCAGATCAGCTTCCCTGAGATGGTTTCTCACAGTTTGTACAGAAATTATTTGTTTATGCAACCCAATTGTTGCTGCAGATTTCCGGGTGGTTGGTCCCAAACGATCATGCAGGTGCACCTGATGGATGTGGAGGTCCTAGGCTGGTGTGGTTACATGTGGTCTGCGGTTGTGAGGCCAGTTGGATGTACTGCCAAATTCTCTGAAACGCCTTTGGAGACGGCTTATGGTAGTGAAATAAACATTTAATTCACAGACAACAGCTCTGGTGGACATTCCTGCAGTCAGCATGCCAACTGCATGCTCCATCAAAAAGTGCCACATCTGTGGCATTGTGCTTTGTGATAAAACTACACTTTTCAGAGTGGCCTTTTGTGCAATAATCATGCTGTTTAATCAGCTTCTTGATATGCCACACCTGTGAGGTGGTATGGATTATCTTGGCAAAGAAGAAACACAGATTTAGACATATTTGTGAACAATATTTGAGAGGAATTGGTCTTTTGGTGTACATATAAAAATTTTAGTTAAAAAAAAAAAATGGGAGCAAAATTAATGTATGTATATATATCCATCCATCCATCCATTTTCTACCGCTTGTCCCTTTTGGGGTCGCGGGGGGCGCTTCTCAGCTGCATTCGGGCGGAAGGTGCGGTACACCCTGGACAAGTCTCCACCTCATCACAGGGCCAACACAGATAGACAGACAACATTCACACTCACGTTCACACACTAGGGCCAATTTGTTTTAGTGTTGCCAATCAACCTATCCCCAGGTGCATGTCTTTGGAGGTGGGAGAAAGCCGGAGTACCCGGAGGGAACCCACGCAGTCACGGGGAGAACATGCAAACCAACCTAATCCCGAGCCTGGGATTGAACTCAGGCACATGCACTAACCGTCGCACCGTGCTGCCTATGTATATATATATATATAGATACATAGCCCGGCCCCTGGCAAAAATTATTTTGGAGAACCCTGCTTTAAATGTTGTATCCTAAAAATGTGAGACAATAATTACATATCATGTATTCTATCAATTGTTTGATTCTGTAACTCTCTCTCAGACAGATAAATACTCTATAATGAGATGGCAAACACATTAACACATGAAAGCTAAACACAAATAAATATACCACACGGACACGCTCTCCCTTTCTCTCTCTCTCACCATCAGTCTCTTGCTTTATCTGGACAGTGTCAGAATGACCCATGGGAGAGGCAGCACGCTTGTGCATGTGTGTGTGTGTGTGTGTGTGTGTGTGTGTGTTTGTGTGTATATGGGTGGAGTGGGGAGTAATGCTCTCAATCACAATTACTCCTTACTGCCACCAGTAACGCTGCCTGCCTAGAAGCACACACACACACACACACACACACACACACACACACACACACACACACACACACACACACATTTACAGAGAAAAACACAAGGTCAGCATTTTCGCTCCAAACACTTGATGTAATACAGCAAGATCTGACTTTCAAGTTCAAGCTCACCTTCACTAAGGATCTACAGCAGCTGTCGGTGGGATCAGTTGGACGCTGGGCCAGGCCGCACCATCTGCCTGCTTACAACACACACCCATGTGTGTATCCGCACCCTGCCTCCCTCCTCTTTCATCGCTTATCGCTACATTTAATACCGCATTTGTGATAACGAATGACAGGTAGCCAGGGCTGCGATCGCTCCCCCTCTGGCTTTTATCTCATAATGGTACGAGCTGCATTCTTCCATACAGCACATGGCTCTGCAATTCCTCATACGGCCTTGTCACCGGGTGGGCAACCTACCCAGAACCCATTTTCCAGGCGGTAAAAAAACTGAAGATGAGCAATACGTGTAAGATTTGCAGGAAAAATGCAAGTCAGTATTTGGTGATACGGCCTAAAATCTACAGTATATCGGGATATATATCACAATATATTATTTAGAAGTAAAAAAGAAAATAACTATTTCAAAACAGGTTACAAAAGCCCCTAATTTTTGTTGCTGTTGGATGCGGTAACATATTTAGTTTGTAAACCAAGACAATTAAAAACAATTTGGTGATAACAAAAAATATCAATCTACTCATTGTAGTAAAGACCATAAACCGGGGGCATCCAACTAAATTTTTTTGGAGGCCACATTTCCAGAAAGCTAAGGACCGTGGGGCCGGACTTCTCCCTTCACTATTAATCGTATTTTCCTATATTCCAGAAAACCAGCGTCCTCAGTAGACGTTTGAAATGGTTCTATTTATTTTGTCTTAGTTACAGGAGTGCTCTACTGATTTTAAGGACCTTCTGCAAAAAAGCTGGTCAAAGACCATCTCAATGACAGCACTATAGTGTTTTTAAGAATCTGCTGCAAAAACGTGAGTCTCCTACAATTTGTTTTAACTGGACTCACGTGCCACCAGTTGGATAGCCCAAATGATGAAAAAGAGAGGATCTATGATGGAACCTTTAGGAACACCACTCTTATAACTAAAGAAGTTAAACAAATGACTACTGACTGCCTCTGAAGTAAAAAAGCTATAGCAACACATTAGTTACATAAATCCCAATACAAAAACATTTCCAAAAAGGAGAGGACTTAAAGGGGTGCCTTGAGAAATGCCTAAGTTATGTAAATCACAAAATTAGACCCCAGTGTTTAATGTTTACTTGAAAGGTTAAAATGTCAATGCAAGAATCTGCCGATGTGTTTACAATGCCTTTATTCAACAGGAGCACTCAAGTGTTTGTAGGAATTTGCTGCAAAAATGTTTGTCCCACGAGTTTTGAAGTGAACTTGGGGCCGGTATTGTGTTATTACAGTTAAATGGCCTTGCCAATACTGATACTATACTTGGTATCGGCATACTTGCCAACCTTGAGAGCTCCGAATTCGGGAGATGGGGGGTGGGGGGGTAGCGGGGGGTGTATATATTTTCAAGTATTTCTTATATATATATATATATATATATATATATATATATATATATATATATATATATATATAAATAATCCGTTCATGAATGAGTATATCCGTTCGGCCACCGTGTTCAATGGAGAAGTCTGATCTACAAAATTTGAAGGCAGCATACCCCTTCCCCTTTGTGCTGTCCTGGATGAACTGAAATTATTTTTTCCAATCATTTTGGAACTTTCAAGCGTACTTCTTCTTCTTACTCGCCGTCGCCATGTCTCTTCTTCGTTCTTATGCTTCGTCTCTGTTATGTTTTTGGACATTACCACTTGCCGTAGTTTTGAAGCAATGCATGATGGGAATCCGGATGTTGTGTGTCAGTGTATTAACGTGCCGGCTGGAATAAAACACACGCTGAGAAATAGCTCCGTGCCTGCCTACTTTATGGGTTATAGATAAACCGATGGATAACGGAGACATACATAATAGTCTCCTTTTCAGGTGAGAGAGGACACTAAAGGCAGTGCCTTTAAGGCACGCCCCCAATTATGTTGGGGAGAAATTCGTGAGAATGATTGCCCCGGGAGATTTTCGGTAGGGGCACTGAAATTCGGGAGTCTCCCGGGAAAATCGGGAGGGTTGGCAAGTATGGGTATCGGTAATGTTAATATTTTTATCAATCCAATCCACTCTACCCTGTTTACGTTCAAAAGCTCTAGCTTATTGGTTAGCTACACTTTTTGGTATCCTCCTACGGTGTGTGGTGTCCTCCAGCAATAATGATACCTGGAAGAAACACAGTTTATTTGCCGCCATGGAGGCGAGGATTAGTGATTTAAAAGCTGCACTGTGTAGGGACACTATCTGCTAGCGTGCTATTGAGGACACCTTTTTTGCTTATCGCCGTCATCAACATGCATTATCACAATATAACGGCAGCATTAGAAGCTTTATCGACGGCCAAATTTCTCTCATTTATATCGTATGTCGTCTAAATCCTGCAATCCTACTTGTCAGCATGAAGCATTGTTGGACTGCTTCAAGGCTGTTTGTTTCAAAAGAATCTAAGCTAATTAAACTCCGAAACCAACGCTAAGGTTGGCGTTTTCCTGACTCGCAGTGTCGGGGTCAGACTTGGCAAAGACACAAGGAGAGTTCATTGTCTGGGCAGGAGGCGAGGTCAGGTAGCGTACAAGCGGCCATGTCTGAGGGAAAGGGGACCGATCTCAGAGGGTAGAAGCCAACAGAGGTGACCGAGTTTGGGTCAGGGTGGTGGGAAGTGTTTTGAGGAGGGTGTAATGCTGATATGTGGAAGCAGAGATTTTCAGTCCTATAGCTTCTTATCTGCTGGTAAGGAGCTGATGAAGGTCACAGAGTAGTGAAATATGGCTGTCAGGTACCAGGGAAGTTTAACACAGACTCCTTCCTGCCTTGCCACAAGAGCGTCTGGGTCCTCCAAGGGTGACAGGATGGGGGTCATGCCCTGTGCAGGCTGACGGGAGTTTCTCACGCATGTTCACACACTACAAACCTTACACATCTCTATAAAATATGATGAGTCAGGAAGAGTTTCTGAGATAAGGCAAAAACTGTGACTATAATTCCTCAGAGAATGTAACATATGCAGTACCTATCTATAGTGGAATAAGTGTTTTTACCTCACTCTAGAAAATACATGTCCATTCCTGAGGTTTTTGTCCATGTCCCATAAACACACTCTGCGGTTGAAGATTATTTTTCTTTCATTTAAATCCGTCTATTATAAAATACAACACAAAGTTAAGATAAAATGGATTTTGCTGTCAAACTTAAATAAAAAACGTTTTTCGTATCAAATTAAGAATGAAAAAATGCAAAATGGTTCATTCCTTAATTCTGGTGGGGCAAATCCAGCATGGACACTTCACTGTTCACTGAACAAAAATGTCGAAACGTCATAGAAGTTCACCTTTGTGGCTTCAGACACTGCGCCAACATTTTGAAACCCGGATGAGGTGATTAAAGTAAGGTAAAAATAGGATAAATCGATTTTTTGGCAGCATCGGACATAGTTATGTTTAAGTTTCACTTTTGCATTTCATACAGTAGCACATACCGGTAATTGTGGTAGGTTCAAGGAACCGTGATTAAAGCTCAAAACAGAGGCGCAGCTTGGTATTATAGACATGAGGTTTAACTCCTAGTAGATGCACTGATCATTATAATTGTAATAATGATGTATTATTACGATCATTAGTATCCATTAATGATAATCATACATTGTTAAAGTTTTTTTTCCCAAATAAAATCTTGGAGACATTACAAGCTGCATGCAAAAACCTTATCAATGTTTGTAAATGTGTTTTGGAACACAATTTCAACCAAATTAGGTCAATATTTTTGTTTCTCGATGCATGTAAACATACTGAATGTGTAGAGCAGTGATGTTAGTGTAGGTTTAGGTTTGTGTGACGGCCCTTCATGAGTCGTCTAATAACAATAATTTTAAGTAACATTAAAGACTAAAAAGGGACCACAAACAAAATCTTGTTCAAATATATTGTTTAAGTATATTGTGATATTGACATGCATTCTCCAGCAGTATATATATATATATATATATATATATATATATATATATATATATATATATATATATATATATATACACATATATATATATGTATATATATGTATATATATATATATACAGCAGTATATATATATATATATATATATATATATATATATATATATATATATATATATATATATATATATATATATATATATATAAAAATATATATATATATATACACTGAGGGAACAAATTCAAAAGTGCTACAGAATGACAAATAAATAAAGAAATGGTGGACTATAATGGTCATTAATATTTTTAAGTACATAATATTGCTCCCCAACAAATTATCGCTATGGGCTGCAAACAGTAGTTGATAACATTATAATTACATTTATCTGGTCTGGTATGCGCTATGGTCATTATTTCTTTTCTGACCATAATAATTTTTTCATTCATCCATATATTTGTTCATTCAATTTCAATACCACTTCATCTCATTCAGGTCACATGTGAGCTAGCCTACACTTCAGCAGGTGTTGACAAATACACAAATAAGCTGTAGCTTTTCTTCTTTAATAAAAATAACTAACTGTTGATAAATGGCAATGCTATGTTGTTAAGTATAATTATTTATTTTAGAATGATTCTCCCAGCATAAAACATTTTAAACATTGAAATAATACAAAGTACAGCATCATTTAGAAATATATATTTTAACTTTGGATAAACTTAACATTGGTTTAACTTACAAAATACAATGATAGTTGTTTTACAAAAATTTGGAAAAGTATTTTTGTACCAAAATCCTGTCAAGTGAAGTTGTTCAATCTAATGTTATGCAATGTTAAAAAATGCATAAACAAATCTTGACACAGAAATCCAAATATTTGAGAGAATGGCCTCCAATAGACTTCAGAGGCAGCGCTGGCTGAGTCTGGCTGAAAGTTGAAAGACTTTGGCTACGATTCCTCTATTGTTTGATGGAACAGGAGCCTCTTAGCTGCTCCTTTATGAGACTTGCACGTAGGCCACTTCCCTCTAACCCCTTGACATCCCCCCAAGCTTGTCCTCTGGTTCCACTTCGGAAGAGGTGGACCGACTGCCGTGCAAGGGGAGTCCAGCTTGTGACTCATTTGCCAACATGGGACAATAACAAGAACACATCTGAAAACGTCTGATATAATATTAATAAAATGATTTTATTGTGTTTAATCATAATTTAAAGATTGTGCATGCAAAAAGCTTGTATAAATAATTATGCAATGACAATTTCTTTTTTTACCTCTCGTTAGCAGACGGCGCACGCGGTCGGAACCAATTAAAATTTAGTGCAAACCATGGATTTTTTCCAACTATTACTGACATTGGATTTTTTTTTTTCACAGAATAAATGCATGCATATAAATACAAATGAATGATTGTGCTTCTATGAAGGTGTATAATTTAGAATTGTTTGGATTTGGTGGAGATCACGTGCAGAGTGACATGCTATGATAACAGCGATGTATCCATTTTATTTTGTATAGTTTTTATATTTTTTTGCCACTGATATGACCTAAATGTGTATTTAAAAAAAATGGGTGTATTTAATATATTGACAATTTAATCAACATAGGACCTAGGTTAAACCCTTGGCATAGAAATGAGGAACACCATCAAGTTCTTGTTTTTATTTTTCTATGCGTTAGGTTCTCTGTCTTGTTCACTACCAAGGAGATTTGCACGGTTTATGACAGACACTTGATGCATGAAACTTTTCAAGTTTGTGCTGAAAATAGCACCCATGTACACCCCGCAGCTGACACATATGGCCAGCTTACAGCTATAGTGAACGAAATAGATGTGTCTGGTTTTTTGACATTTTTATCAGTACATTATTAACCATCTGTGGACATTCACTTTAATTATTCTCAAAGTCAAGCAGGACTTAAAAGTCCTTACGTTTTTTAAGTGTACATGTATTATTATTTTACATTTTTTAGCTCAAATTACTCAATAAACTTCAGTCCTAAACATGTAATGTTTTGTCTTTAATGTCGACCCTAATGGAGGCTTTTTGATCAGATAATGTCACATGTTTCAATTAGTACAATATCTAATGTTATGCAAATGTATACTAATTGAAAACGGGGATATCATTTAAATAAAATACTTCCATAGGTTAAATAAAAAATAAAGTATCACATGTTTGGTATTTTGGTTTACGGCTAATGTTGATTTAGAGATTTGAGCAAAATAAGTAAAAAAAAAAAAAGGAATCAAAACTGTTTTTATACCCTTTGAAAAATTAAGGACTTTTATGTTGTATTTGGCATTGGAGTATTGTTGAATAACTGCCAGTGTGTCCTACATGGGTGAAAAAATTGGACGTTTAAATTTAAAAATGTAAAAAAAATAAAAATAAATAGAAATAAAAATCACAACAAAAATCATGACCAAGATACAGCAGAAACTTACTAAAAATATAAAAATGTCAGCGTTTATCACCTGAGGGGGAAGTACAAATTAATATAAACAAAAACATTGCCAACAAAAAGCAATTCTTGTTTTTACAGTAATGACATATTGAAACCGTGTACTGCATGGCTTCACTCTTTAAAAAAAAAAAAAAAAAAGTTACAGTTTGATGATGTCATTGACATATATATATATATATATATATATATATATATATATATATATATATATATATATATATATATATATATATATATATATATATATATATATATTAATATATATATATATAGACACAATTCTGCAGCCATATATATATATATACATTTATATATATTATATATATATCTATTATATATATATATATATATATATATATATATATATATATATATATATATATATATATATATATATATATATATATATATATATATATATGATTTTATATAGATGTATAAATAATATTGTTTGCTCAAAACTTTTACCAAAAAATACATACAGGGTAAAACATTTTTAAAAAAATGTTCGCATTCTGACTTGAAAATTATATTTGTTGCATAATATTGCGGAATTATTAACATTTTGCAAGAAAGTACTGTACTGTTTTTAACATATTTTTCAAATGTTTTTTTTATTACTGTTATTATTTGTTAAGTCTTCATTATTTGGTGTTAAGGAGCAAAGGCTGATCCTTAAAAGTTCACATGACTTTACATGATTTACAGAAAAAAAGTAAGAGACTTCCAATGCTAAAATCCATGAATTGACTAAAATAAATACTGCACATGTAAACAAATTACACAAATTACATTGGAACAGGTGTGGTCTATGTTTGTTATTGACTGTAAGTTTACCTACTGTATTGCCAAGAGGACACACACTTTAAAGGTGTGCGTACAATTCTTCCTTCCCTCTAGAGGGCGTTAACACACCTAAACGATCTGTGGGTTAAGGACTCAAAACAAGCCGATAGCATGCACATTTTTGTGTGATTTAAGTGTCTTCATTAAAGCACAGACTTAATAAAATGTAAAAAGTTTCACACGTTGCTGTAAAGAAGAGTGTGCCTGCTTGCTTGTGTCTCTCACACACACGTTCAATGACCGGGTCATCGTTCAGAGACACGTTAGGGTGTCTGTTGCCCTTTTGCATTTTTTCACATATCTGCTGCACTAAATGCTCATAATTGATGCATCTGTCTGTCAGCTCGCGGCACATGATTGCGCTAAAACGGTCCTGCAAGGAGAGAAGGCGGGGTGGAGAGACTTAGGCCGAGCAATAGTCTCACTGAGCCCTTATATCTAATGATTTGGGGTCCCGGGGTCTTGGGCTGCACGGCTGTGTGGTCCTGAGCAGACACAGCAGGCTCAGTGAAAGGCAGCCCCCCACTCCCCCTCTGGGACAGAAACAACATTCATTCTCCAGATCAAATGGCAGCATAACACTGGCGTCCACATCAGATCTCGCCCCGGCATAAAAGAGCTGTTATGTCACTCAATATGGGAGGGAACAAGATTTTTGGAAAACACACGGGGTCAATGCAAACACCTTCATCAAGTGCAGCCAAGTCAGGGACTGCACTCATTTCACTTTGGAGATTGTTAATTGCTGCAGTGTTTCTCCTTCATCTAATAATAGAACGTGCAATGGAATACTGTGGAATCCAGAGATGGAATAAAAGCCAAGGGGATCTGAGTGATTGCTACTATAAAACGTCTCCCAGGCCTTGTAGAGCTGTAAAGGACGAAGCAGAGATAGTGGGACAGGCCTGTTCTCAGGCTGCAAACATTCGCCTGGCTGCCTTCAACGCAGCTCCGTCTCGTCACTTTTTCCCTCGTATCGTCCTCGTTTTTCCTCTCTCGCTATTTCTCTTCGCTCTCGTCTTTGTCTTACCTCTTGTTTAGTGCTTTGTCTCTCTGTGGATCTTCGGGCCCATAAGGCATGCACGACGGCTTTGACAGGGCTATTTAAGGATGTGTGTGGGGTTAAGACAGAAGTCTGCATGGGGAAACAGTAACCAGAATATGTCCCCCGGAAGGTGCCGGATGGGTTCACAGGGACTCAAGACTGTTCTGTGATCCATCATGGAGCAGAGAGTTCAACAACACTAGTACTGTCATTCACAAACCAACTCCAATCACAGGAAACTATACAATCACTATCACTATGTTGGTTATGGTTAGAATGTATTTGTTTCAGACATGTTTAACACATATTTCAACATAACTTAAAAGGAGTAGGAAGAAGCAAAGCTTATATTTAATCCTACCCAAGTCCATGCCTGTTACTGATCACCATACTTGCCAACCCTCCCGATTTTTCCGGGAGACTCCCGAATTTCAGTGCCCCTCCCGAAAATCTCCCGGGGCAACCATTCTCCCGAATTTCTCCTGATTTTCACCCGGACAACAATATTAAGGGCGTGCCGTGATGGCACTGCCTTTAGAGTCCTCTACAACCTGTCGACGCAGCTTCTGCACTCGGTCAACAGCCATACAGGTCACACTGAGGGTGGCCGTATAAACAACTTTAACACTGTTACAAATATGCGCCACACTGTGAACCCACACCAAACAAGAATGACAAACACATTTCGGGAGAACATCCGCACCGTAACACAACATAAACACAACAGAACAAATACCCAGAATCCCTTGCATCCCTAACTCTTCCGGGCTACAATATACACCGCCGCTACCACCAAACCCCGGCCCCCCATCCCCGCCCACCTCAACCCCGCCCCCCCACACCTCAACCCCCCCAATCTCACGAATTCGAAGGTCTCAAGGTTGGCAAGTATGCTGATCACCCATTCACACCATAACTCTTACATGTTAAACTTGAAGAGGTACTATTATGCAAAACCAACTTTTCTTACATGTTGGTACCGGTTTTTGTGTAATTAAAATCGCCATAAATCCCGAAAATCTGAAATCATGAAAGATTATGAAACTGTCTTGCCTTCTTCCAACCCTGGTCTAAACGACCTGTTTGGAATTTGAGACTTTAGTGACGTATTTTGCCTTAGTTACGTCAGCGGATTAGGGTTGAATCATATTCGGTACTATACCGCCTCTGAAAGGGGAGAACGGACGCCCTTTAGGTTAAAAACTAACGATAAAGGTGAAGTTATAACATTAAAGTGTGTGAATGTGTGTGTGAATGGGTAAAATGTGGAAATACTGTCAAAGCGCTTTGAGTACCTTGAAGGTAGAAAAGCGCTATACAAGTATAACCTATTTATCATTTATTTATTTATAAAATGCCCTCAAGAAGAGGTGCTTTAAGACATGGCTAGCTAACTAGCGGCTAAAGTCCAGCCCCAGTCGGCAGTGTTTTAGCTACTTCTAAATCACTAATCTTGGTCTCCATGGCGACAAATAAAGTAAGTTTCTTACAAGTATCATCCCTGCAGGACGAGGAATGTAAACAAACGCCATTGGTGGATCTACACCTAACATCTACTGTAATGCTACCAAGTACAGTAGCGTATCTAGTCGATACTACTATGATTACGTCGATATTTTTTGGCATCACAAAATCTTCTTTCGTTTTTTTTAAATGTATATTATGTTTATAAACTTAGGAAATATGTCCCTGGACACATGATTACTTTGAATATGACCAATGTATGATCCTGTAACGACTTGGTATCGGATTGATACCTAAATTTGTGGTATCATCCAAAACTAATGTAAAGTATTAAACAACAGAGGAACATTTAACAGAAGTGTAGATAGAACATGTTAAAAGAGAAAGTAAGCAGATATTAACAGTAAATAAACAAGTAGATTTATAATTCATTTTCTACCGCTTGTCCTTAATAATGTTGACAAAATAATAGAATGATAAATGACACAATATGTTACTGCATATGTCAGCAGCTAAATTAGGAGCCTTTGTTTGTTTGCTTACCAGTGTTGGGACTAACGCGTTACAAAGTAACGCGTTACTGTAACGCCGTTAGTTTCGGCGGTAACTAGTAATCTAATGCGTTATTTTTTTTTATTCAGTAATTTAGTTACCGTTACTACATGATGCGTTACTGCGTTATTTTACGTTACTTTTGATGTAGTATCGGCTAGAAACAGAAGCGCTGCGGTGTCGTTCTTCTGAATCTTCCTCTGTCACAAGCCGGAGAGAAGAAAAGAGGCGCGGTCTATGTGTGTGTGGGTGTGGGTGTGGGGAGGGGATGACGCACACACGTGGTTTGATATATGAAACAAAAAAAAAGTTGTTGGCACGTTCAGTCCACACACAGCGTGGTCATGGCGAGAGGAGTAACGGAGGAGCTTGAACGCCCCCGCCATTGAATCGGTGTGTTTATAAGTGCAGACTCGGTTGTGCAAAACGAGGGTTTTAAAGACATGCTGAATGTGCTTGAACCACGTTACGACATCCCGTCGCGCACCCACTTCAGCAATAAGATTGTGCCAGATCTTTATGAGCAGGAGAAGAAAAAAGTTGTGGATGAACTATCCCGAGCATCATCTGTTGCGCTCATGACAGACGGGTGGACGTCCAGCGGAACTATAAGCACTCACTTCATCACAGCAGACTGGGAGATGAGAAGACACGCCCCCTCTACGAGAGTCACCTTGCGCAGGTACTGACACAAGCAGTGGAGGAATGGAAGATAAAGATATCCCAGTCACACGTGATAATGCCAAAAATCAAATAATTACAGAGAATGAGGCAGGACTGGGACCACAGATAGGTGCTTTGCACATGTAGTGAATTTGGCATCACAGAAGGGAATCTCAGTCAATAGGATGGAGCGCCTCTTTGGGAGGATCAGGAAGGTTTCTTACTTCCACCCAAGCACAACAGCTGCTCATGTGCTTAAGACAAAGCAAGAAATGCTAAAGCTGCCTGCTCATACATGATGTCCCAACGAGGTGGAACTCCACTTATGATATGTTGGAGCAGCAGGCAGCTATATACTCTGCATTGACCCACAACACCCTGAAGACAAATGTCACCCTGTCTGATGATAATGTGAGAGTGGCAGGTGAGGTCCTCCAGGTGCTTAAACCCCTCAAAAGTGTTCCATCTCTACTGAGCACTGAAACTTCACCATCTGTGTCAATGATCCTGCCACTGAAAACAAGTATTCTACAATCCATGGCTCCAAGTGTGGAAGACAGCAGCATCACTCCAGATGTCAGGCTTTATGTTTCAAGGAAGATGATGTGCCTTCTTATGTTGCACTTTAACTTGTTTTTTATTCATGGTCATTGGTCCAAGTTTAAAGAAAGGAGGAATGCCTTTTTATGTTGCACTGTTTTTCATTAATTATGTTAAAAGGAAAATAAAAATGTATGTCAAGTTGATCAACAGATTGTATTATTCTCCAGTGCAATAACAGTACTGAAATGAAGGCAAAAAGGGCATTAATGGGAGCTTTAAAAAAAAAAAAGAAGAAAAAAAGAAGTAACTAAATAGTTACTTTTCACAGTAACGCATTACTTTTTGGTGTAAGTAACTGAGTTAGTAACTGAGTTACTTTTGGAATAAAGTAACTAGTAACTGTAACTAGTTACTGGTTTTCAGTAACTAACCCAACACTGTTGCTTACTACTAAAAGACAAGTTGTCTTGTATGTTCACTATTTTATTTAAGGACTTAACTGCAATAAGAAACATATGTTTAATGTACCGTAAGATTTTTGGTAAAATAAAGCCAATAATGCAATTTTTTGTGGTCCCCTTTATTTAGAAAAGTACCGAAAAGTACCAAAAAGTATCAAACTAATTTTGGTACCGGTACCAAAATATTGGTATCGGGACAACACTACAGCGGATATATCCGTATAAGGTATAGATTTACCAGAAGTGCTTTGCGCGAGTATGCCATGTAGTCCAAAGTTGTAGTCAAGTTCCTTCTTTTTCTCTGTTCTCTTGTTACGGGGCAAACTGGCCCATACATGCACATGCATCCGCTGTTGTTGCAATTTCTAATACAAAAAAAAAAGTAGGCTATAGTTCTAACTTATATCTGCCAGTACACTTGATATGGAAATGCTAAAACTACAACAAGACTGACGGGATGGAGATGCAGTGGAAGGGGGCTTGGCCTGGAGGAGGACTTATAGACCTTTATAAACCTGGCCACAAAACGGCATCATCTTGATTGATCCCCAGATATACATCAATTAATAACTTATTGGTTATAACTGATCACATAGTGTTGTTGATAATCATATTTGAAGCTCTAGTAAATAAATGTTGTATTTGTTTGTCATTATAGGTGTTCTGTAATGGACATTGAAGCCACTCTTATAAAAGCAGGTAAAGTAGTGAATGTATTAATATAGTGACGTAGACATCGTGAGCGATAATTAATATACTATTTGTACATACTAATAACTAATAACTCATAACTTCTGAAAAAAAGCAGCTCTAAAAAAAAAAGATGTCCTGGCTTGTCCACGATACCTTTTTTTTTTTACCTGTAATTTTTCCTCACTGTTGAATATGACAAGTGACAAATGTATAATCTAATTTCTCATTTTAATGTGCAGCAAAGTTTATACAATAACTGCACACAACTGTTCCGTTCGGTTCAGTTCAGTTTCACTTTATTTCGAACATGCATACGATACAACGTAATGCATCACATATTTCCAGTTGTTTCATTGCAGCACGTCCGAAAAGGAGTAGGAAGAAGCAGAGCTTATTTAATCCTACCCCTTTTCATACCATAGCAATTTTATCCAATTTACTTGATTCCTTGTACTGTGAACAGTACAATAATCTTAGAACAAGCACATCAAAGTTTAACCTATTATTGTTACAAACTGGCTCTTTAATCATATCTACTTTACTCTCTCATTCATCTTTAAATCTATTTGACACCGTATTACTATACAGTACACTAATACTATACCAATAATGAGTGATAGTTAGAGTAATAATGAAGAAACATTAGATTTTAGCTGCCAGACTCTACCAATTTGTCCTGAAATGAACAATTAATTTACATTTTAAGTCTGTCAAAATTACTAAAAGAACTGTGTACAACTGTGAATAGTAAGTCCCAAACTGAAAGCTACAGTACTAACATAACACAGACAAGACAAGAGGTGTACTGACAAGAGTCAGTCTTTACTGAGAGCATCTTCTGGCTAAATTGGGCCCCTAAGCAGAGTTTTATCTTTAGTCCCCCAGCTCCATTACAAAAAATGTTCACACTTTTTCATTTTTGTGATATATATATATTTTTTAAACTTTTTTAATCATTGAATTTTATTCGATAAATGTTTCGCAGTAAATCAAAATTTGCATTTCTTCATGAAACATCTACAGCCGGAAATCAAACCCAGTAGAACCGTTTACAAGACCAGCACTAAGACTGTGCACCACTGGGGACAATGAAAAGGGTACACATAGAAATGTGCCTATACATTCTTATCAGTGAGGGAGCAGAAAGGGGCTAGGAGTTTTAGGTAAAAGTTCATATGAAGAGCCCTGTCATTAATAAATTGACATTTTACATGCGCTTTTTCACGCCAAACGGGAACAACTATTATAACAACTACAGCATTTAGGTATCTTGCTTACGGACCTATATTTGTGTCGTACTCCTCGAGTGCAAGTGTGTGTGTGTGTGTGTGTGTGTGTGTGTGTGTGTGTGTGTGTGTGTGTGTGTGTGTGTGTGTGTGTGTGTGTGTGTGTGTGTGTGCTTGAGAGGAGTCAAGCTATGTTAGTCAGCTCTCAGAGAGGTCTCAAATGTCTGTTTTCTTGACGTGTGATCCATAAATATTTGAAGTGGAACTTGCTGTGCTGCATCGTAGGACAAATCTAATTAACCCAGAACTTCCTCACGGTTTCCACGTCTCTGAGGCGGGTGTTTTTTAAGCCGCCAAATTCCCTTCATCCTAAAAAGGGCCTGACTCTTTAAATAGGACAAATAAAGCAATCAGTCAGATCATGATCTGTTTTTTGTGAATGACGCAGGTGGTGATTTCAATGATGGCAATGCTGAGAGTGAACTAATGAACTATTTTAACTGCCTTTAAAATAGGTTATCCATCATACTAAAATACTTGTTAGGCACCATCATCACTCAATGGCAAACACAATGCATGAATAAAATGTGTGGCTTGTGTTGGACTGGGAAGCTATTTCTTTTTTTTTTTCAAGCAAAAGCACTTTTCATTCCGACATGATTTATTTACTTTACTTTACTTACTTTCTCATTATGTGTAAATGAATAATGTTCTAAAAATAAATGAATAAATAAATTAACATAATGCAATGCAATTACAGTAAATCCAAGTCACCAAGCTAACTGCTAAGGTAGAGCTCTTGAATGTAAACAAAGGTGGGCGGAGCGTTACAGATACCAATGGCAACGATACAGAGTATAGTATAAGTATATAGTTGATGCTAAAATGATGAGATCAATATTTTTTTTATCATCACAACCCCTTTTTTGGCATTTTTGTTATTGTTTACAAACTCTGTAAAAAAACAAAAACACTAATAGTTATTTTTTCTCTTGTTTTGTTATTTTGCAGTATTGTCTTAATTATGAATGTTGTATGTAATATAAGGGAATAAAGAAATCATTAAAATATTAATTGGTATTGTTACAGCGCCATCCTGTGTTTTTGTCGGTTTACAGTTGTGATCAAAAATGTAATTGTGTGACTGCTTTGGTTTTCAACACCAAAATTCCTCTATTTATTATTATTCCTCTACTTTTTCTTCTCCAGATTTTGGGCCCCCTCTACCTTCCACATTTTTCACCCGATTTAAACCGTTCCAACTTCAAACTGTTCAGCCTATTTGGGAATCGCGGGCTTTCCCTTGACAAATTCCAAAAATTCCCAGATTTCCCAGAATTCCAGGTTTTCCGTGACATTTTTCCCATTCAAAATGAATTGACCATATTTCAAACTTCCACCATTTTCAAATTTTTCAACCGATTCAAACCATTCCACCTTCAACACATTCCACTCATCCTGGACATTCAAACTATCATTTTTTCAAGTAAAAAAAAAAATTCCAGGAATTCCCGTTTTTTCAAACCCTTTTTTCTGTTGACTACTCCTCCCCCTTTTTTCAACCTACTTCAACCTTTCCACCGTCAAAACATTCCTTTTAATCAGGACAAAAAAGTGTTTTTTCGAACTGGATTCCCCAGATTTCCCGAAATTCCAGGAATTCCGGAATATCATTTCTCAATTAAAAATGTTACTCCTTCAAACTACTTGAAAAATTCCAACACCAACCATTTAATAAACTTGTTCACAACATTCAAAATATTTAGCATTTTCAAAAAAATTCCCGCTTTTCCCAAAATTCCCAGATTTCCATGAAATTCCCATTGAAATGAATGGGACATTTTTCAAAGTTCCACAACTCCTACATTTTGTATCCGATTCAAACCGTTCCAACTTCGAAAACTTCAGCCTTTTCAGGAATTGTGTGCTCCCTTTCAACAATTAGTCATTTTGAAGTTCAACTTCAGCATTAGAGCATTCACACGCAATTCCTTCAGGAATTGCTCATCAAGTTATTTAATGATCTTGAAACAAGTATGAACATTGGTATGACTAATAATGCCCCTGTAACTACTTGGAATTTGATCGATAACCACATTTGTAGTATTGACCAAAACTAATGTAAAGTATTTAACAGAAGAATAAGTGCTTACTACATTTTAACATAAGTGTAGATAGAACCACGTTATGACAGAAAGTTCCAAATATAAAAAGTATTAAAAAAAGAGATTAATAATAGTTCTAACAAAATAATACAATTGAAAATGACACAATATGTTAGTGCATATGTAAGCAACCAAATTGGCAGCATTTGTAACCAAGTTTGAAATGGTTCTATTATCATGTCCATGCCAAATAATATTATATTGTGATTGTTATTGCAGGAAGATGCAATATATATTGCGATATAGATTTTAGGCCCATCCATGTAGTAAGTACTATGATCTTCCAGTGATGCCCTACCATTTTAATTCCTTCTTTTCTTGCAGATAAGGTCAGTTCAACTCACACTTGTTTGAAGGTCTTACTGGTACACAACTGGAACAAGAAACCCTGTAACACCCAGTTGAAGAAAGCATTTGGACGAGGAAAAATTAAAAGTTGAGCATTCATGAGCCCCGGCCTGGTCGCTGATTTCATTAGCGTGCACACCGCACTATTAGAGAGGCCTCAGTTTGCTTTGAGCCTCACATTTCCATAATGCCAGAGAGGATTCCGTTTCACACACGAGGGCTACACTCAAACCATTTCCGCCCCAAACCGCTTGCCTACGTTATTAGACATTTTCACAATAAATATGAAGGCGAGTGTGGCCAGAGGCTCGTTAAAGGAGGTTAACTCTAAAGCCGCGTCAAAGCAGAGAATGTTTCCTTAGTCTGTGACGGCCTGGTGTGTCCAATTTATGACAACCACCAAGCAGTTTGTTTTAATGGATGCAGATTGTCAGAAGAGGTTCGGTTCCAGAATCATTCCTACATTTTGTATATACATTTTTTAATATTATGGATATTATTCGAATACTATTTAGAAGGAGTGTTAGGGCTATATTTAACACAAAAATAACTTTAAACTGTGATAAAAAAAAACCCTCATAAACTTACACAATAAAATGAAATATTGGAGAAAAACCGTAACGCATTAGACAAAAAAAGTCACCTAAAATACCATATGAAAATAAGCTCAAAACTGTAGGAGTGGAAATAAAGCATATCAAAATAACAGTTTATTGCCTGCTTAAATATGAGAAATTTTAATTTGTAATCTTCACTTTTTCATTAAAAAAAAAAATCCTTAAATTTTAAAATGTCTCCAAAAAATTATTTTATTCAATATTTCTAAAAAAAAAAAAAAAAAAAAATAATAAAAAAAATATATATATATATATATATATATATATATATATATATATATATATATATATATATATATATATATATATATATATATATATATATATATATATATATACATACACATAAATATGTGAAAGGATTTGACGTATATACATATACACATATATACATACATACACACATATATATTTGACACTTACTGTATCTTTCATAGGTTGTTACTTGTAAATACACTATAGTGTATTTTTGTTGGACCCTTTCACATTTATTCCAAGAATATTTTGGGATAAATGTGTCTTTTCATCTTTACGTTTTGACTTTGCAGGTGGCAACTGTTTAAGCCTTGGCAGAGGACAGATTTGCCCTTTTTAAGTGTGCTTGTGGTTCTTCTATTGGTGGCTGTTACACAATATTATCCAATAAGGAAACAAGGTTACTAAAGTTGCCCCATGCTAACAGGTACAGTATGTCCTCAGGTTCCATGAGAGAGTATCAAATATGTTTGGAAAAATAACCACAGACTGGCTCTGAACTGGCCGAGTTGCCAGCAGTTGTACAACACACAGACGGAAGGCGAAGGCTTGTTCCAGATGTTCTGACACATGCGGCAGCAGGGAATTGGATGAGACCTTGAATTAAAAGGCATCACACACTGAGCATACAGTTCACTTCCTCTGCGCCTCTTAGAAGTGCGATTCCATTTCACTGCATACCACCAACACTGTGCCACTAAGGAGGATAATGAGAAGGTCCAATTAGGAGCTGTTGGACAGCATGACAAGTTGGCGAACAATCCTGCTTTTCTTTATGCAACATTGGCAGCGATCTTGTGTGTGTGTGTGTGTGTGTGTGTGCGTGTGCGTGTGCGTGTGCGTGTGCGCGTGTGTGTGTGTGTGTCCATGATGGCTCTTTGAAATACAGTCACCTCCGACATCACTTTAGCTTTGTTTTCATTAATTAAACCAAAAATGGAGCTGTGGGCTTGACTAGTAAAATATGTCAATAGTGGGAACTCCGTTCCATTCTTTTATGTTGCTATTAGCAGTTATGTGAATACAGTACATTCCCGCCACTAACAGGAGTTACATTTGCAAAAAGCCAAAAGCCAATTCACCCAAATTCAACCAACTGCCAATTATGTTCGGCCTTGCAATTATGTCCATTGACCGCAACTTCCCCGCATGGCCAATCAGCATGATTTTTGCCAAGTAAATTTGTCTCGGCGCTCAAACGTGCACATCAACTATCTATGTTTCTTGTGTAGTCGAAGCAAAAACAGCAAAGTGTAACAACTCTTTATTAGGTAAACAGCACGGTTGTTATCTCCTGTATAGCTCAAACCTACGTACGGTTCCTGTTTACAGCGTTAAGCCTTCTGGGTAATGTTGTAGTGTACAAACATTCAGCAACACACTGGTGTCCTGACTTCCTAACACAGTGTTTTTCAACCACTGTGCCGCGGCACACTAGTGTGCCGTGAGATACAGTCTGGTGTGCCGTGGGAGATTATGTAATTTCACCTATTTGGGTTAAAATATTTTATGCAAACCAGGATTTATGATCTGCAAATAAAGTGCCGTTGTTGAGTGTCGGTGCTGTCTAAAGCTCGGCAGAGTAACCGTGTAATACTCTTCCATATCAGTAGGTGGCAGCAGGTAGCTAATTGCTTTGTAAACTTCGTATCTAATGCTTAAACCAAAAATAAACAAAAGGCGAGTGCCCCTAAAAAAGGCATTGAAGCTTAGGGATGGTTATGGAAAACGAAACTAAAACTGAACTGGCTACAAAGTTAACAAAAACAGAATGCTGGACGACAGCAAAGACTTACAACGTGTAAAGCAGACGGCGTCCACAAAGTACATCCGTACATGACATGACAATCAACAATTTGCACACACAGAAGGATAGCGTCCGCACAACTGAAATAGTCTTGATTGCTAAAACAAAGCAGGTGTGGGAAATAGTGCTCAAAGGAAGACATGAAACTGCTACAGGAAAATACCAACAAAACAGGAAAAGCCACCAAAATAGGAGCGCATGACACTACACACAGGAAAACACCAAAAAACTCAGAATAAGTCACGGCGTGATGTGACCCCTACTTTGAGACAAGAGCTATAGTGATGCATGGTTGGTTATGGTTTGAATTCATAACCAACAATTGCAACAATGACTTTTTACTGTCAATATCAACTACCGAGTTTAAATTTTTAATGTTTTCTGCTGGTGGTGTGCCTCCACATTTTTTCAATGAACAAAAATGTGCCTTGGTTCCAAAAAGGTTGAAAAACACTGTCCTAGCATACATGTATTCATATATTTATTTAACCTTTATATATCCGGAGTTATGTGAGCAAAGAGTCAGTATTTACATGACAGATACAGTATATGATGGGCAGTGTTGGGACTAACGCGTTACAAAGTAACGCGTTACTGTAACGCCGTTAGATTCGGCGGTAACTAGTAATCTAACGCATTATTTTTTTATATTCCAGTAATTCAGTTACCGTTACTACATGATGCGTTACTGTGTTATTTTACGTTACTTTTTTTGTAGTATAAAGTGTGTTTTATCGGAGGGCTGCTGTGTCATCGTTCTGATTCTTCTTGTGTCACAAGCCGGAGAAGAGAGAGAGACACGCGCTCTGTGTGTGAGTGTGAGTGTGAGTGTGTGGAGGGAGGAGAGGGGGGAGGGGGGCGTGTCTGATCATGGTGGAGCCAGAAGTCGAGCTTGCTAACATGGAGATATTTTCACTACTTTTCTTTTGTCGAGCACAAAGAAAATACTAATTTAGTTAAATGTAAATTGTGCTTTGGATCAAAGATCCCATCTACTGCCCAAAACAGCAATTCAAATCTGCTGAAACAAGCTACATAGCAACATGCTTCGACGAAGCTAGTAAAGAGAGACAGAGACTCCAATGACACTTCACCACGTAAGGATTAACTCTGCCTCTGCTCATCTTTCAGAACTGAAGGTACACACACTCTGTCAATCATAAAGAGGGATGCTAGTGGGCCAGGCCAATCTTTCCTTATCTCTAAACTAAAACTGGGGAAATGTGTAGAGTGTTCTGGGCTTCAGACATGATTTTGTGTCAGAATTTCTTGAGGAAAAAATGCCTGGTTAGGCTTTGTGTATGTAGTGTGTGCCTTTCTTGCTTTACAGCTATGCTGTTATTATGGTGTTTGTTACTTATGTATGTTATGTTGCAGCTATTTAAAATAGTTTTGTCAATTTGTTCTGGCCAGAAACAAATTGGCCTTTGTAACATATCTTTGTCTTTGTGTGTTGTATGTCGACCACATTGCTTAGCAGAGTTCAGTGATACAAATGTATGTCAAGTTGATCAACAGATTGTATTATTCTCCAGTGCAATAACAGTACTGAAATAAAGGCTAAAAGGGCATTAATTGGAGCTTTAAAAAAAAAAGAAGAAAAAAAGAAGTAACTAAATAGTTACTTTTCACAGTAACACATTACTTTTTGGTGTAAGTAACTGAGTTAGTAACTGAGTTACTTTTGAAATGAAGTAACTAGTAACTATAACTAGGTACTGTTTTTCAGTAACTAACCCAACACTGATGATGGGTGATGATAATCTCTCATCGTTTCTCATGTACCAACAAAAAATGTTCCTGACGTGTGAGGGTACATGTGTTGGAAGACAAATTAATGTTTAAGGTGGACAAACACTTGTCAAGCATAAAATAAACATAGAGAATGTCTGTAACAAAGGCTTGGTACTTATTACCTTTCTATTATTACATATAATTAATTAGAATAGTACAGTCATTTGACAATGAGTTTTGAGTAAGTACTTTAACTGCCATTTCAATCAATCAATCAATGTTTATTTACATAGCCCTAAATCACAAGTGTCTCAAAGGGCTGCACAAGCCACAACGACATCCTCGGTTCAGATCCCACATCAGGGCAAGGAAAAACTCAACCCAGTGGGATGACAATGAGAAACCTTGGAGAGGACCGCAGATGTGGGGACCCCCCACCCCCCCAGGGTGACCGGTGCAATGGACGTCGAGTGGATCTAGCATAATATTGTGAGAGTCCAGTCCATAGTGGATCTAACATAATAGTGAGAGTCCAGTCCATAGTGGGGCCAGCAGGAGACCATCCCGAGCGGAGACAGGTCAGCAGCGGAGAGATGTCCGCAACCGATGCACAGGCGAGCGGTCCACCCTGGGTCCCGACTTTGGACAGCCAGCACTTCATCCGTGGCCACTGAACCTGTGCCCTCCCCCCCTCCACGAGGGAGAGGGGGGCGGAGCAGAAAAGAAAAGAAACGGCAGCTCAACTGGTCTAAAAGGGGGGTCTATTTAAAGGGGAACATTATCACCAGACCTATGTAAGCGTCAATATATACCTTGATGTTGCAGAAAAAAGACCATATATTTTTTTAACCGATTTCCGAACTCTAAATGGGTGAATTTTGGCGAATTAAACGCCTTTCTATTATTCGCTCTCGGAGCGATGACGTCACAACGTGACGTCACATCGGGAAGCAATCCGCCATTTTCTCAAACACATTACAAACACCGAGTCAAATCAGGTCTGTTATTTTCCGTTTTTTCGACTGTTTTCCGTACCTTGAAGACATCATGCCTCGTCGGTGTGTTGTCGGAGGGTGTAACAACACGAACAGGGACGGATTCAAGTTGCACCAGTGGCCCAAAGATGCGAAAACGGCAAGAAATTGGACGTTTGTTCCGCACACTTTACCGACGAAAGCTATGCTACGACAGAGATGGCAATAATGTGTGGATATCCTGCGACACTCAAAGCAGATGCATTTCCAATGATAAAGTCAAAGAAACCTGCCCCCAGACCCCCAGGAAAAGAGAGCGGATGAGGGTATGTCTGCAGAATATATTAATTGATGAAAACTGGGCTGTCTGCACTCTCAAAGTGCATGTTGTTGCCAAATGTATTTCATATGCTGTAAACCTAGTTCATTGTTGTTAGTTTCCTTTAATGCCAAACAAACACATACCAATCGTTGGTTAGAAGGCGATCGCCGAATTCGTCCTCGCTTTCTCCCGTGTCGCTGGCTGTCGTGTCATTTTCGTCAGTTTCGCTTGCATACGGTTCAAACCGATATGGCTCAATAGCTTCAGTTTCTTCTTCAATTTCGTTTTCGCTACCTGCCTCCACACTACAATCATCCGTTTCAATACATGCGTAATCTTTTGAATCGCTTAAGCCGCTGAAATCCGAGTCTGAATCCGAGCTAATGTCGCTATAATTTGCTGTTCTATCCACCATGTTTGTTTGTATCGGCATCACTATTTGACGTCACAGGAAAATGGACGGGTGTATATAACGATGGTTAAAATCAGGCACTTTGAAGCTTTTTTTAGGGATATTGCGTGATGGGTAAAATTTTGAAAAAAACTTCGAAAAATAAAATAAGCCACTGGGAACTGATTTTTAGTGGTTTTAACCCTTCTGAAATTGTGATAATGTTCCCCTTTAAAGGCTAGAGTATACAAATGAGTTTTAAGATGGGACTTAAATGCTTCTACTGAGGTAGCATCTCTAACTGGTACCGGGAGGGCATCCTATAGTACTGGAGCCCGAATAGAAAACGCTCTATATTTATCACTCATTTTTAAGTGTGAAGTATTAAACGAGTAAAACATCAAAACTAGGGATGTCTTCAACTAAGGATTTTCAGATCCAAATCTAATTTGTTAGATTTTGCCTGTAGTTGACTATCAGTGAAATCTATGCGGATGTTTTTTTTTAAGATAAATAAACAGATCGTGATGATTGGTATACTGACTGGTCACTGGATGTCACTATAACGTCACACATGATGCAAAGTCGTGTATAAAAAGAATATGGCCAACTCATTTTCAGGCGATCTCCTCGACGATTAGTCGAAAGGCACTCACGTGACCACAGGGCGTCATGACTGCTACTAACTTTGAGCCGATGCTATGTGTTTGCGGTGCTTCCTCGTTAGTGTATAAATGCCCTGCTGTGCAGCATGGGACTGCTACATTATCCCAAAGTGGCACAAAATACCAAATCCAGTGTGTTTCAGCACTAGAAACAGAAAGTCATGTTTCAATAAGTCAAATGCTTTATAAAAGTCCAAGAAGAGCAGAAAACCATTGTCTGTAATCAAATCCCTGTATTCAATAATGTCTATGACAGTCTTATGTTGTTATGAATGGAGCGTGCTTTGAGGAATCCTGACTGTGTTTAAAAAGCGGGGATAGTTACTTCAGTACCCGTGTGCCTGTGACTCTGGCTAAAATGTCTTTGGAGCCCTACACAGATAAGATTGGAGACATGACACAACAAGGACTGACATCTACAGAAACATCTATGCACATATCAATAGAAACTGAAAAACAGACTAAAACGGATGTGTTTTCATATTCCGACACCGGAACCGGAAGCAGCGATTTTAAAGACAGGACCTTAGACTGTAAGAAAATCTGTACTGTGAAATGTGACCAGCTCCCTTTTTGCCTCCACTTTGGTATGATGTGTGTGTATAGAAATAGTCCATTCCGGGTCAGACTGCCACCATCTCAAAGGTTTCATGAACTCTACAGGCACAGGTTTTAATATTCCTAACTGTAAAAGTGTAACAAAGTATGAATTGTGTACTCACCCTTTTACACTTGATGGCAGCTTGTGGAGGGTGTGATGTCTGTGTATAGGGAGATTACTCATTGTTCTATAGTATTCAGCACACTTATCTACTGTTGATAATATTTTCTGGTAAATTTTAGTAGAACATTAATCAAAAATTCAGGAAAGTATCTTTCGGACACAAATCATGACATATCTAATCTCCATGCACATTAACATGCAGAATTAACACATATTAAAGGGAACCTATGATGATTCTAAACTACATTTAACACACGTTCTTGTGTTCTACATCAGTGGTTCTCAGCCTGTTTTCAGTGATGTACACCCTGTGAACATTTTTTTAATTCAAGTACCCCCTAATCCTAAACCGTAAATTCCATTAACACATATTCTTCGGAATACTGTCTGAATTTTGCCGGCTCTGGTTTGGCCTTCTTTGGCACATGTTCCTCCTTGTTTTCAGCTGCATTACTGCTACGCTTTAACCAAGCCTCCATAGTTTTCTACATCGATAGTTGATCGACAGTTGGTGCCGTGTGGCACCGCCAGGTAGGGTCAAACCCTCACGGCATGGGGGAAACTCTGGGTTTATGGTAATGAATGGAATAGCCTATTTGATTTGATGTTCAGTTTATGAAATTACATTAATATTTTGTTGAAGTATTATTCAATAAATATATTTATAAAGGATTTTTGAATTGTTGCTATTTTTAGAATATTTAATAGAAAATCTCACGTACCCCTTGGCATACCTTCAAGTACCCCCTGGGGTACGCGTACCCCCATTTGAGAACCACTGTTCTACATAATACATATTGGATATGTTTTGGTGTAAATTGTCCATCAATTTGTATCCACAGTACTATGTATAACTCACTTTCTGTGTATGTCTGCATTGTTTTGTGTGTGGAGGCGTTCCCTTGGGAAAATGAAGCCCACAAAATGAAATGCCTACATAAGTACCACCACCTCACTGTGACGTCACACTGTGCCCACTGGTCATAAATACTCTAAAACAAAACCAAAACTGCTCACGCCCAAATGCATGAATCTTAGGATTCGGCACGTCGGTATTGTTTAACACGAGTATCCAACATTGTAACAAAATGTACAAGTCCGAAAAGAGGAAAATCCTCATTGGTCCTCTATCTTTAAGTTAGATAAATTTATTGGTACCTAAATGTCCAGATTTTTTTTCTTTGAGTTGTGGTGCAAATGACAACTATGAGAAAAATGAGATAATACATATTTGTTTAGTCTCGGTATTGTGTAGTTCAGGTCACCTCAAGCTCTACATGACAGACTGGGTTCAGTTGAATGTTTTCTTATTGGTCCCTAATGGCAGCAATCAAGCTTGTCATGTTAACGAGTGCATTGGTTTGTCTTAGTATTTATTATTAACTCTCACACATGTCTTTAACAGCTAGGACTAAATGAACAGCAATGGCCCCTCAGCTTCATGCCGGGCAACCAAGTAGCCAAAGCAAGAACATTACATTAGTGTCAATCACTAAGTGATTATTTGGATTTGCAATGATTTCTTATCACACTATGCATCACCTAGTGAAGCCAGAAAAGTGTTCATTAGACAATCAAAAGAAGAAGGAAACAAAAACAATAGTAAACAAACTCAATGACACCAATATCAAGGATATTTATGTGAAAAAATGTACTATTTTATGATTTATTAACAATGACGACAATAATATTCCAATTTATTTTAATTAAATTTAAACTGCAATTTTTGGAGAATTTTGCCTATCATTCAAAATCAAAATGAAAGTCATGATGACAAATGTATTTTTTTATTTTAATGCTTTCTAACTCGTAAATAAGCCTATACAAAGGTCTGCTTAAAGCAAAACCAATGGGAGGTCCTCTATTCCGCCCGCAAAACCCAATTAAAACTATTCAAAAACCGCCAACAATACTCCATTTTGTGACTTGAATATTAACCAAGTATTGGTGATATTGTTATTATAAGCGCTAACGCAGACAAACTATTTATAGCGGCACCGTGACCACGAGCTTGTGTGCCAATGTTGACCTGATTGACAGCTTCTTACTCATTTCCTTGCTCGTCAAACTTTATTGTAGATCATAAATATTGCCTCTCACCTGGAAAGTAGAAGGACAAATACGTATTCCGACAAGTTGGTACACTTTGACAGCCAGTTTAGACCCTGAAATGGCGAAAACAACACGCAAAGATGCTAGGCTCCACTTCCCTTTTCTTAGCGAGGATTCATATATTCTCATCTAAATGAGAATATATGAACATCTTAGCTGTCGGCATCCTAATGACAGCAGACATTGCACAGTAAGTGATGTTTTGTTATGTGTGTTGGCTCCCATGAAGTCTGCAGTGAGTAATTATTAGTGATGTTGAAAAAAACAAAAAACAAACATGATGCGTTCTTGAAATTAATGCGCCGCGTATGAATCGTATGAATGATCAGAATAGGTAAATATTAAATGTTATGCTAAATTTGCCCGTTACATATACACTTACATCATGTCTATGAAACCTTAATGGAGGTGTTTGAATGTTTTTTTTAGGGGCTATATAGGCAGAATAGAGTGACTCCTATAGGGTCCATTGTAAGTGGACTTTTGATTGCATTTATTTAATATTTAGAATGCATAAAACAAACAAAATGCATCGGTCGTCATGTCTTTCATAATGATTGTGAACGATAGGCAAAGTTCCAAAAAAAAGTGCAGTTCCCCTTTAAGCATCATGTAATATTACAACTTGACTCGCCTGTGGAGGTCATTGTACATTTCATCATTCTGGGGTTTTGCTGAGGATGTGATGTCCGTGGGATTTGTGTGAGCAGTGCATTTTGAGCAAATAAATTACTAACTGCTGGGATGTGATACGAAGAAGGGGTAGGAATTAATACAGTAAACTTTGCTTCTAAATAACTGTGAATTGTAAATAATTCTTATGTAACTTGTTTTTCATTACTATATTATTACTACTTAATTCTCAAAAAATGACCACCTTTTTTAATCCTCATTATATCCTTTTAATAATTTTCAACTTTATTAACTATAAAAAATATTTATTTTATCTTTAATAGCATTACTTTATTTTTGCATTTTGCGACTTTATTTTCATCATTTGTTTTCATAACATTTTGACCATGTACGGTTAATTTAAATTGTTTTTGATATATTTTTACTTACAACTTCATTTTTTTTTAATATTTAGAATTTTTTTACTCAGTACTTTTACATAATGCAATTACAATATGTCCTTTTTTTTTTAAATAAATGTATCATAAAATTGCAACTATGTTCTAATATTTGTATTTGCTAAACTAATGTTTTAATATGGATTAATCATCAACATTTTTAATCTGATTAGTTCTAACATAATTAATCCTTCTGCACTGCAATGCCTCTGGCAATGCATTTCCGGCACTTCTTTCTTGAGTCTCTTTGCGAATGCATGGAATATGAATCATAATTATTATAGATTCAAATGAATGATTAATCCACAACATCCCTGTGATTACAGTTGCCACTCATTAATCCCTGGTATCAGACATGATTAATAAACAGATTTCTACAAGGTAGGATTTTTATTGATAAAGACAATATTTTTTATGGAGCACAAAACAACTGTTTACGACCTTCTACATATGTTTTTATTTTATTATTAGAGCCCTCTAAACGTGAAATACCACATATTCATGTTTACACTAATTTTTCCCAATAGAGCATTCTTGAAGCGTCATTGTTATGGCCGTCGCCTGACTGTCACAAATACTACGTCACATGCTGGGTAATTCCTTTAAGTTCGAAGTTGGTTTTGAGCACTGAAACCACGGGCATAAGTTTTTCTGCAAAATCTTGGTCAACAGTCACAGCTACGATCATTAGCTGGGTTGTTACCGTATTTTTCGGAGTATAAGTCGCACCTGCCGAAAATGCATATTAAAGAAGGAAAAAAACATTATGCAACTTTCATAAACTATGAAAAAAACTGCGACTTATAGTCCGAAAAATACGGTACTTCTTAACATTCTGTCTTTTTTGGCAATGCGTGTCCTGTGTTGTAATTCCACATTGCTCATGCCAAACTGTTTTATTGATTTTGAAGATGAACTACTAATACCTGATAGCAGTCTCAGTTAGCATGACGTGCTGCTTTGGCTTTTGTTTTCACTTGCATCAAGGTCTCACTATTTTGGAGCTGTGTTATTGATGAGGCAGGAGTTGAAGATGAATTCTATAAAAATGTTATTCTGTCAGATGTTGGTCAACTTCATTTTCGCGGTGAAGATAAAGGAGTGCCGAGATTAGTCGGTTGTGTTATTTAGTAGAGTTCACCCTTAAACGGAAGTATCGCTTGGTGAATATCTTTATCGATCGCCTAAACATAAACATATAAAATAAGATAAATACTTCACTGTTGTACATGTAATAAATAAATAAAACTGAATCTATGATTTGGTACTAGCTGACCTGAGTTGGGACCACTCTCCTTGCACAGCTGTGGATGTCTCTGTGTAGCAGAAGATCCCCCTATGTGTTGAATTTAACAATTGAATAATTATACCCACTCGACATCCATTGCAGCTGATCATCCTGGAAGGGGGAATTTCTACATCTGTGGTCCTTCCAAATGTTTCTTCTTTTGCCCCAGCTGGTGTCATTTGAATGTTTTAATTGGCCGGATGTAGAATTGAGGTTTAGGGCTGTCGTTGTTACGGTACCGTTACATCGTGATGCCTCGGGTCGTCTTTCCAAGATGCAGAGGAATGCCAGGAAGCAGCTTGCAGGTAAGAATAATTATTTATTCTTAAATGCAGACAAAACTATGCTGGGGTGTTACCCACGGCACGGAAAACAAGAACGGGTTGGCCAAAAGGATAGTAGTCAAAACACGGACTTGGAGCATGAACGAGAACGTAACTTTGTTGCATGGAAGCAAACAAAACCACCAGGCCCAGTGAGGCCAGAGGATGGACTAAATAGCTCTCTGATTAGTGCCCGGGAACAGGTGAGCGTCCCGAACACTAATCAGTGGCAGGTGAAAATAATCAAACACACAAACTCAAGGGTGCTGAAAACAGAGCTGAAACCACAAGCGAATCCAAAACGTAAATACCTGTAAACTATGATCCGGGCAACGGATCATCACAGTCGTAAGTTTATGAAGCACTTTAAGTCACTTGTGATTAAGGGCTATATAAATAATTGATTGATTCCACATAGCTCAAGCCAAAGTTGCTGTGAAGGTTGCCCTCCTGTGGTGGGTTCTCCTGGCCGACAGCTCTTCGGGAGCCAGGTAGACAGTTTGAATCAAGGCTTTATTTGGCATAAACACCCCGGGGTAGGCTTGCTTTCCAGCAATATATATTTGTCTCTGGTGTATGTCTCTCTCTCTGGCTCCAACTCCAACCACGTCTCTCGTGCCGGCTGCTGCCAATAAGGGCGACAGGTGATTAGATAACAAGTCCCAGCTGGGCAATCTACTCACCTGCCGCTGACTTTGAGGCCGGTCCTTACACACCCTGCGCCGCGGCAGGCCCGCAGACCACGCCCCTCACATTGCCCGCATAACTGCTATTAACAGTCTCAGTTAGCCTAAAGTGCCGCACCGAATGTGAAATGCAATATGTCTCGCTTTGGCTTTTGACATTGCTCGTGTCAAAGTCTCATCAATGTGGAGATGTGTTATTGATGAGGCAGGACTTGAAGATGAAGTCCATGAAAAGTTGTTCTGCCAAAAGTTGGTCAACTGGCGGTGAAGATAGCGCCAATAATCGGCAGTTGTGTTGTTGTTTAGTAGAGTTCCACATCACCGTTTACCCGGAAACAAAAGGCGTGCAAGGTAAAAATGTATCAATCACAACATAATGCTAATAGGAAACAAAACAAATAATGTACTGTAATACATATAACACATGAGTAAAACTTAATTAAACACTTAAAAGGGTAATATCATGATTTTTCTACATTTAAAACACTTCCTTGTGGTCTACATTACAAGTACTAGTAGTTCTTTGATACAGATGTTGCAAAGGTTATGTTTTTTGGACCATTTTTGAGCCGCTTTCTGGAAGTCTTTTAGGGATTTGCCGTTTTGTGAGCGGTCTTATTTTGTGCCTCCACTTTGACTGCGTCTTCTTCCGTCCGCTTTGTTGTAGTTTTTGGCAATTCCATAGCGAGTCTACTGACAGATCTGAGTGAGAACTACAGTCGTGGTCAAAAGTTTACATACACTTGTAAAGAACATAATGTCATGGCTGTCTTGAGTTTCCAATAATTTCTACAACTCTTATTTTTTTTGTGATAGAGTGATTCGAGCACATACTTGTTGGTCACAAAAAACATTCATGAAGTTTGGTTCTTTTATGAATTTATTATGGGTCTACTGAAAATGTGACCAAATCTGCTGGGTCAAAAGTATACATACAGCAATGTTAATTTCTGTGTGGAGTTTGCGTGTCCTCCCCGTGACTAAGTGGGTTCCCTCCGGGTACTCCGGCTTCCTTCCACTTCCAAAGACATGCACCTGGGGATAAGTTGATTGGCAACACTAAATTGGCCCTAGTGTATGAATGTGAGTGTTAATGTTGTCTGTCTGTCTGTGTTGGCCCTGCAATGAGGTGGCTACTTGTCCAGGGTGTACCCCGCCTTCCGCCCGATTGTAACTGAGATAGGCTCCAGCGCCCCCCGCGACCCCAAAAGGGAATAAGCGGTAGAAAATGGATGGATGGATGGATGTCCCCTGGCAAGTTACACTGCAATAAGGTGCTTTTGGTAGCCATCCACAAGCTTCTGGTTGAAATTTTGACCACTCCTCTTGACAAAATTGGTGCAGTTCAGCTAAATGTGTTGGTTTTCTGACATGGACTTGTTTCTTCAGCATTGTCCACACATTCAAGTCAGGACTTTGGGAAGCCCATTCTAAAACCTTAAATCTAGCCTGATTTAGCCATTCCTTTACCACTTTTGGCGTGTGTAACTGCGCCCAAGACCAAACCTCCGGGCTGATGATTTTAGGTTGTCCTGAAGAATTTGGAGGTAATCCTCCTTTTTCATTGTCCCATTTACTCTCTGTAAAGCATCAGTTCCATTGGCAGCAAAACAGGCCCAGAGCATAATACGACCACCACAAAAATTGAGCTGTTTGGCCACAATACCCAGCAATATGTTTGCAGGAGAAAAGGTGAGGCTTTTAATCCCAGGAACACCATAATTACCGTCAAGCATGGTGGTGTTAGTATTATGCTCTGGGCCTGTTTTGCTGCCAATGGAACTGGTGCTTTACAGAGAGTAAATGGGACAATGAAAAAGAAGGATTACCTCCAAATTCTTCAGGACAACCTAAAATCATCAGCCCAGAGGTTGGGTCTTGGGCGCAGTTGGGTGTTCCAACAGGACAATGACCCCAAACACAGGTCAAAAGTGATAAAGGAATGGCTAAATCAGGCTAGAATTAAGGTTTTGGAATGACCTTCCCAAAGTCCTGACTTAAACATGTGGACAATGCTGAAGAAACAAGTCCATGTCAGAAAACAAACAAATTTAGCTGAACTGCACCAATTTTGTGGAGAGGACTGGTCAAAAATTCAACCAGAAGCTTGCCAGAAGCTTGTGGATGGCTACCAAACGCGCCTTATTGCAGTGAAACTTGCCAAGGGACATGTAACCAAATATTAACATTGCTGTATGTATACTTTTGACCCAGCAGATTTGGTCACATTTTCAATAGACCCATAATAAATTCATAAAAGAACCAAATTTCATGAATTTCAAGTATGTGCTCCAATCACTCTATCACAAAAAAATAAGAGTTGTAGAAATTATTGGAAACTCAAGACAGCCATGACATTATGTTCTTTACAAGTGTATGTAAACTTTTGACCATGACTGTATATGCTACTTTGTATTAGAAATAGCAGACATGCGTAAGGCACTCTGGATACATTTATATCATATGTGGATAATCCGCTAACGGTTTTCTTAATTTGTAACGTCACCAATTGTGCACATTGCAAAAAGCTTGTTTAGCGGAAGTAAGAAGGAAGGCAAGATTACTTTATAAATATCTCCGCAATGACTCCACAGTTTACTTATGCAGATCCCAAATACACAACAGCAGGTACCAATAAGCAAGACAATTTGGTTTTGCATAACAGAGCCCCTTAATTTAGGACAAAAACATGTAGAATATGCAAGAGAAAAAAATAATAATAATAATTTGCAATGTAATAAAGACACAATTTTAAGCATGATGTAGTGAGGGACGACTGTATCTAATTTTAAAAATGTATTGCTGGACAACACAAGTTAACTCTCATAGATGGATTTTGGCGCAGTCCCGACGTCATGGGCGGCCAGAGGCAGCCGTGCCTGCCCTGGGCTGGAAGCTGTTTATTTTATTTGAGTTTTGTTTTTTATATTGAAGCAGGTTAAATAGGATGACAACTTATCAAAATAAAGGCCCATTGACGAAGACGATAACACAATTAACTGACATGTTAGTTAACGTAAAAAAAAACTATATAAAAATGTTGACAGAAACAAAATGCACTCATATTTAATTTTGTCTTGGCAATGGGTGGGGCAAGTTTGGAATATATCCAATCACAGCTCTTTAACAGAGTACTTAGAAAGAGGGGTGGGGATTAGTTATGAAGAAAAGTCAATCAGGTGCTTTTCTTTGTGAGATGAGGAAGTCACCGCCAAAACAAAAATGTGTGAATTTAACATGTTCCACATCGTAATATGTGTACAATAGAGATACAGTGAAATACAAAATCCATTTTACTGCTATGATGCCATCGGCAAACGAGTCATCAATCATGACATCTACACAACTGTAAATTAAATATATTATTTGCTGCTTCCGGTGTTGTGCCAAAAATGTATTCCTGCCGCGAGCGTGGATCACTTTGTAAATCTGCAATGCTGGGGCTTCGTCCGTCCACATCTGATTACTACATGTAAGACCATACTTGCCAACCCTCCCGAATTTTACGGGAGACTCCCGAAATTCAGCGCCTCTCCCGAAAACCTCCCGGGACAAATATTCTCCCGAAAATCTCCCGATTTTCAGCCGGAGCTGGAGGCCACGCCCCCTCCAGCTCCATGCGGACCTGAGTGACGTGTCGACAGCCTGTTTTCACGTCCGCTTTCCCACAATATAAACAGCATGCCTGCCCAATCAAGTTATAACATCTACGGCTTTTAGAGAGTGCACAACTGCGCACACAACAAGGAGACGAAGCAGAAGAACGAGGAAGATACAGCCATGGCGAAGCCGACGACGAGTAAGATGAAGAAATACGCTTGTAAGTTCCAAGCCACAGCTGCGATTGGACCTGGATAGCCTCCGGGAAGAAGTAGTGGAGTACTAAGTGCTTGGCAGTGAAGATCTTCCTCAGGAAGCAAGGATTGACCGGTTTTGGGCCATGCTAGGGAGAGATGGAAGATTCCAGACTCTAGTGCATTTGATGAAAGCACCTTTGTACGTGCCACACAACAATGCATCATCAGAGAGGGTGTTCAGCATGGTTAGAAAAATAGTGACAGAGAATAGAACAAGGATGGCAATTCAAACCTTAACTCCACAATGAGTAGATGAATGTCATGTGTGTGTATATGTGTAAATAAATGAACACTGAAATTCAAGTATTTCTTTTATTTATATATATATATATAATAAAATAAATATATATATATATAGCTAGAATTCACTGAAAGTCAAGTATTTCTCTATATTTCTCTCTCTCTCTCTCTCTCTCTCTATATATATATATATATATATATATATATATATATATATATATATATATATATATATATATATATATAATAAAATAAATATATATATATATATATATATATATATATATATATATAGCTAGAATTCACTGAAAGTCAAGTATTTCTCTATATCTCTCTCTCTCTCTCTCTCTCTCTCTCTCTCTCTCTCTCTCTCTCTCTCTCTCTTTATATATATATATATATATATATATATATATATATATATATATATATATATATATATATATATGAAATACTTGACTTGGTGAATTCTAGCTGTAAATATACTCCTCCCCTCTCAACCACGCCCCCAACCATGCCCCCCCGACCACGCCCCCCCCACACCTCCCGAAATCGGAGGTCCCAAGGTTGGCAAGTATGTGTAAGACAAACACTTATATTGGTGGTTATTGTAACGATATGTGTTCGAAATTATCCAAGTCTTTATTTTGTCCAATAAAATAAGTTGTTTGCCATTTTTATGGTACTAATGTTACTGTAAAGGACTGTTGTTGAGCCGATGTTGATGTGCTTAAACCTCTTCGTTTAGAAGCTACATACAACATTGTTATTTGTTCATATACATAATATTTATTAGTGTGAAGCAAAGTGAATTATATTTATATAGGGCTTTTCTATAGTGACTCAAAGCGCTTTACATAGTGAAACCCAATATCTAAATTACATTTAAACCAGTGTGGGTGGCACTGGGAGCAGGTGGGTAAAGTGTTTTGCCCAAGGACACAACGGCAGTGACTAGGATGGAGGCGGGGATCGAACCTGGAAACTTCAAGTTGCTGGCACGGCCACTCTACCAACCGAGCTATACTTTATTAATAAAGTGCTTTGTCGTATTCATTAAATCACTGTATTCTTGGTTGCCAAAAAGTGATTTCATGTAAGACTTTGATATTGACACATCTTATCTGTGCATAAATTATTAGATTACCCTTAAGAGAGTTACATATATGATAATAAAGTACTTATTGTACCGGTACTGTTTATGTGTCGAAGTACCTTTTAAAAAGTTGTAACCTACCCAAACTTATAATTTATATTCGCCAAAGTAATTCAAAGTATTGTTTTCATATTGACACATTTCAACTGCGCATCTCTTAAGGTGTTTCTTGTAATTTATGCACAGATGAAATGTATTAATATCAAAATATTACGTCAAATCCCTTTATGGCAACCAAGAATATATTGATTTATTGAATACATCCACGCACTTTGTGAATATTTATTATGTGCACGAACAAAGAAAAGTTGATATTGCATGCAGCTTTTAAACAAGAAAGAGGTTTAACATTAGATCAAAAACAGTCCTTAACAATCTCATTAATACCATAGACATGGCCAACTCTCATTTTTCGGACACGATAATGATAAATAAATGATAAATGGGTTATACTTGTATAGCGCTTTTCTACCTTCAAGGTACTCAAAGCGCTTTGACAGTATTTCCACATTCACCCATTCACACACACATTCACACACTGATTGCGGGAGCTGCCATGCAAGGCACTAACCAGCAGCCATCAGGAGCAAGGGGTGAAGTGTCTTGCCCAAGGACACAACGGACATGACTAGGATGGTAGAAGGTGGGGATTGAACCCCAGTAACCAGCAACCCTCCGATTGCTGGCACGGCCTAAATAATTTCAAACACATATCCTTGCAATAACCACAAATATAAAGTGTTTGTCTCACACGTAGTAATCAGTTGTGGAAAGACGAAGCCCCAGCAGTGCAGCATTAAAAAGCGTGCGCGCTCCCGCGGCGAGAATCAATTTTTGGCAGGGTTTTTTTTCTGCTGCTGTGTCTGTTTTGGTCTCATCCTAAAACTCTTATAGCGCCTGTACAGATACAAAATAAACAAGTTTAATAATGTTTCTTCATTTTGAAACTAATGGGGCACATTTCGGATGTACAGTAGATGAAAGAATCACATTTCACAACCAAATGATGAATCAAAAAAGGACTATCAATGTGAGTAATGTGGTGATTAGGTTCATTTCTCTAAAAGTCAGATGGAAAATAAAACAGCAAGTATGAACCGGATGAGCTGACAAGCATCAAAGAATGTCTTTGTAGATAAAATAATTATTCAAGCACTTGTTAAGAATGATGACCTAATGGACGATTTGTAGATTTTTAAGAAATAATTGCCCCCTTCACTCCTCTTTTCCCTAATGAGGGCTTATCTGGGTTGCACTTGATGGTGAGACAGTGTGAGATGGAGGAGGGAAATAGAGAACATACACGCCATGTCGTCAAGTCAGATAAGAGACTGTGTGGCGTAGAAGAGTCTGGCCCTCTGATTGCCTTTGCCGGGCGTCCCTCATTAAAGTGGCCTCTGCCCCGGGCAGGAGATTCCTGACTGTGTGGCAAAATGGAGACTGGGGTGGGAGAATACGGCAATATATGGGAGCAGGCCATACGTACTGTTTGGTTTAGGCAAAAAAAAAAAAAAAAAAGAAGCTGCCGAAACAACTCCCAGGCTTCATCTGGCATGCCTCCAAGTGTCTGACACACACTTGTTCAGGCTCTTACAAACACACACATACATGGGCTCGCTACGGCCCCCCGCCACATGTTCCTAAGTGCGGACCGCACAGGGGGTAGAATCCCAGCAGCGCAACTTCCCAGCCCCCATATCCCGTTCCTGTCTTCCCCCTCTCAGCTTTAATTGAGAAGACAAATGGATCTTTCAGAGCTCACTACCACGCCACCATACATCAGTCATGACAATGTTAGCTTTATAACGGCCGGCCCGCTCTGAGCCAAACCATATGTTTGGCCTGTGCCACACGCACGAGCAAACACCTCAGTGCCATACTAATGGCACCCCACTAATTGCCTGTTGTTGTATTATTAAAGGTAATTTAGGCTCTAATGGAATTCATTCAACATTGTGCGTCTGCCCCACCCATACCCACACACAAACACACACCCAAACACACAGACACACAACGTCGCTAAGGACACCCATCCTTTTACAACATGTTCAACTTAAAACATAAACTATGCATAGATTGTGTCAATGTTTCTCAAATAGTGGGTCAGGACCCAGATTTTCATTATTTGTGTCCACACTCTAGTTAGAACAATACACAAGTCTGCAGCTTGGTGGCAGCAGTGCTGAATCTTTTCAACCCAGTAGAAGTAGCAAGTACACAAGAACATGCGTAGAGTGCTAACTAAGGCAAAGAGATGGAAAAGTTTGTGATTGGAATGAAAGTAAAATTAAAACAAACACATAAAGAATGTAACTCACACAGTGTGTGGGTAAATACAGTGGAACCTCAATTTACGAACTGTGACGCTCGGGTCGCATGACGGCGATTACTGGCGTGTTCCCAAGATGCGGAAGACCAAGGAGGCGGAATGCAAGTTTAAGTTTTTAATGTAGCTCAAACAAACAAAGATGAGTGTCGTTAGGAAGGCATAGGGAAGGCTATGCAAAAACAAAACTAAAACTGACAGGTTGCAAAACAACAAAACGGAATGCTGGAACACAGCAAAACTCACGACAGGAGGAAAGAGCGTCCACATGAATGACTATCCATTCCAGACAAAGTCCCGATAACGAAAGTAGCAAAAGGCTCAACGTAAATAGTCTCAATTGCCAACAGCAAACAGGTGCGTGGAATAGGCGCTGATTCCGTGGGTGCTTCGAGGCCCGAGCACCCACGGATGATGGGGTTGATCAATCTTTAAAATAATTTTTGAAGAATCAATCTTGTTGTAGTTAATTTTGTGGCGAGTTTGGTCCGTTTTACAAAATAATGAAGCCACAAATCATATGGCATATTAACTTAGCTGAACGTTTTTTTTTGTTTTTTTTAATACACACACACCGAGCACCCACTGGCAGAAATGTAGATCGGCGCCTATGCGTGGAAGTGCTCCGGGACAGAAGTCAAACGGCCACGGGAAAACACCAACAAAACCGGATGAGCCGCCAAAATAAAAGCACAGGGCAGGGACTAAAACAAGAAACACAGGAGAACACCAACAAACGCAAAATAAGGCACGGCCTGATGTAACCAGCCGTGACACAAACGCCTTTATTTGCAACTTTTCCGGTTTAGAAACCTTTACATCGCGTCACATATGCCTCTCCATACAAACCGCTTCATTTATTTATTCATTCTATTTGCATTCTACTTGAAGCCATGCGAATTTGATGTACAGGTGGTGCTTTCGTCACATCCTGTTTACATCCTGCAGACACTAGCGCGGCCATTTCAAAGAGCTTTGAGAGCGAGCGGCACTTCGAACGTGTTTATTTCCACAATTGTCCTACTTTGCGCCGGTCAGAGCTGTGTCAGCCTGTCTTAGAGATCACTTTGTGTGATCAGAAACATTTTAAATGTGTCCAAACTCTTATAGTCTCACTGTATACTTTGTTTTGCTAGCGTTTTAGCTAGTTAGCTCCCGGCTTGCGGCACCTTCAGTTCGGGAATTTTATCAGGGGAGGATGCTTTGTTTGGCAGCGAGTCTTTAATTTTATTGAGACCTACAAAAATGGCACAGCGGACTTTTATTACACACACAAGACCAATGTGTGTGTGTGTGTGTGTGTGTGTGTGTGTGTGTGTGTGTGTGTGTGTGTGTGTGTGTGTGTGTGTGTGTGTGTGTGTGTGTGTGTGTGTGTGTGTGTGTGTGTGTGTGTGTGTTTTAACATTTAGGCTTGCTGTAATGTTGTTGTGTTGTTTGGATAAAAAAAAGATTTTTAAACCATTAACCCATTATGTTGTTTGGTTTATGTATAAACCAACCAACACAATATATATATATATATATATATATATATATATATATATATACATATATATATATATATATATATATATATATATATATATATATATATATATATATATATATATATACTACACTACAATATATATATATATATATATATATATATATATATATATATATATATATATATATATATATATACTACAATATATATATATATATATATATATATATATATATATATATATATATATATATATATATATATATATATATATATATATTGTAGTGCAGTGTTTTTCAACCGTTTTTGAGCCAAGGCACATTTTTTTCATTGAAAAAATACGGAGGCACACCACCAGCAGAAACATTAAAAAATGAAACTCCACCAGGTTGTCTTTTTTTTTTAGTTTGTTGTTTTCCTGTGTGTAGTGCTTTAGTTCCTGTCTTGCGCTGCTATTTTGGTGGCTTTTCCTGTTTTGTTGGTGTTTTCCTATAGCAGATTCACGCCTTCCTTTGAGTTCTATTGCCTGACCTGCTTTGTATTGGCAATCAAGACTAATTCAGTTGCACGGACGCTATCCTTCTTTGTGGGGACATTGTTGATTGTCATGTCATGCACGGACACACACTGTAAGTCTTTGCTGTCGTCCAGCATTCTATTTTTGTTTACTTTGTAGCCAGTTCAGTTTTACTAACGTTTTGCATTGCCATCCCTATGCTTCAGTGCCTTTTCCTAGTGGGACTTGCCCTTTGTTCATTTTTTTTTTAAGCATTACATACCTTTTTACCTGCGTGCTATCTCCTGCTGTGCTCTGCATATTGGGATCACGACAAACCATCATCGACTTCTCCAAAGCAATTAGCTACCTGCTGCCACCTACTGGAGTACTACATGGTTACCCTGCCAAGCTCTATACGGCACAGACACTAGAAAACAGCACAATATTTGCATATTCTAATTATTGATTTGCAAAAAATATTTTTGGACCAATTAGGTGAAGTTGCATAATTTCCCACGGCACACCAGACAATATCTCTGATGGTTTAGCACAGTGGTTGAAAAACACTGTTGTAGTGTATATACATTATGGTTTATTCAAAGTGTGCAGTTTTTTTTTTACTAAAATAAGGGACAAGCGGTAGGAAATGGATGGACGGATGGAGGGGCTTTTGTCGAAGCTAGAACCATTTATTCATGTTTACATTGATTCTTACGAGGAACTCTGCTTCATTATACAAAGTTTGTTTGGTGTATGAACCATGTTCAAGAACCAATTAGGTTCTTAAAACAACGTAACACTGAACATATCAAATTCTCAATAATAGTAATGTAGTGGGTGAGTGTGTGATTTGCAGGAAAAAGCCCATGTAAAATGTCAATTTATGAATGGCCCAGTGCTTCATTTGAAATAATACCCCATTGATATTTAGGGCCGCCCTGACAAAATTGAGGCCCAAAGTAGAATTTATTTTTGTGACCCCCCCCCATGTTCACACTTTTTTATTCATGTCAAACAATGGTTATTCTTTTTTAAATCAAACTTGAACTTAATTTGATGCATGTTTTGTATGAAAAAAAAATTCATAGGAAATAAATTGGTCTTTAGTAAAAAGTAATACATTTTACATAATGAAAACATAAAGTTGCTTATGTTTCTGGCTCAACCCCGACCAGGATTCGATATCAATACATTAAATTACCTGCCCGGCATTAAGACTGTACACCACAGGAGACGATGTGAAAGACAGAAGAAAGTTCTCAGTATATTCTTATCAATGACAGATAATTTGGTATGAAGCGCCCTGTTATTCATTCATTGACATTTTACGTGTGCTTTTTTATGGGGCCCAATTTTGGGGCGCTACGCAAAGCGCGTGTTTTGCCTTTAGGGAGATGTGGTGATATTCCTAGCCCCTTCCTGCTCCACCACTGATTAGAACACAAAGACATAATTCCCAATGCAATCGCATTGGTTACTGTGGCAACTCTGTTAGTGCTCATCTCTAAAATGGATTAATTCCGATCGAAATAGGAGTTTGTGTTTAAAAAGTTTATGTTTTAATGAGAGTAAAAAACATATTCCACAAAAAAATTCTTAATAAACAGGTTTTTTTTGCTTTTATATGTTTTAGTACAAAACACTTTTTTTCTTATTATTATTAATTAAGGGCACAATTTAGCATGTACAGCAGCATTTACTCAAGTTATACATTCTGCAAATTAAGGCAGAAAAAACATACACCTTAACATATTTTTTTTTAAATTGTGACGCTCTGGTCGAATGACGGCAATAATTTGACATGTTCCCAAGACGCAGAAAGCCGAGGAGGTAACGTGCAGGTAAACAGGTATTTAATAGCTCAAATAAACAAAATACGGGTGCTGCTAGGAAGGACACCAAAGCATAGGGAAGGCTATGGAAAACCGAAAATAAACTGACCAGGGCATAAACAAAACGGAATGCTGGAGAACAGCAAAAACTCACGGGTGAAAATGTACAGCAAGAGAAGCATCCACAATTATTAACATGCATGACGAAATCCCAACAAAGGCCAGCAGCAAAAGCACAATTTAAAAAGCTGTATCTACAAAATGAAAACAGCTGCGACGTGAAGCATGGAGGCGTGAGTGAAACTGCTTGCAGGAACACACAAACAAAACGGGAACAACAACCAAAATAAGAGCGCTAAACAATAACTAAGACACATAACACAGGAAAACGCCAACAAACGTAATACAAGTCATGATCTGATGTGACAGATAATTACTTTTTTCACTTAGGAAATCACAGTGGAACTTTGAAAATCGAACACAAATCGATGCTCATTGACTTTTACGTTGTTTAAGTTTATTCTGAAACATTTTGTCCAGTAGGAAATAAAGTTAAGTCAGTAAATTAAATACAAGCTTTCATTAATATAGAGGCAATGTTTGAAGTAACATCAATGTCATTACATTGGAGAAAAAAATTATATAAAAGGATCAACTTAATATAAATGAAAAATGTTAAAGACGCTTGACAAACTAATAGGGAAAACAGTTAAAGCACATTAGGCTTTAAGCCTCATGCTATACAATCTTATACTGGAGAACCAGTAAGCAACATTTCCTGTGTCACAACAAGTTACATTTCCTGTTCTTTGGTCATTATCACATTTATCTTCTTTGCCATCATTAATATCCTTCTGTGGTAAAATCACCATAAATACATTGTTTAAAAAGCCAGAGAAAATGCAAAATATACTTGTGGAATTAATCCTTTGGATGCTCACTGAGATGATGTCGAAAGTTTGTTCATGTACATTAGTCTAAATCACTTTTAAACTCATTTAGAAAGTTGCACATTTTTCACAAACAGCACATAAGACGGATTGTGTAATTTTGGGTCCTTGGAAAAAAGTATCATACCCAGGATGTTCCTTGTTAGGGCGCTAACACACATCTTTCTCCAGAAATTGTGACATGAAATATTTCCATGGAAATATTATAAATTATTCTTTCCTGCCTGGATTTTTTATTTTTTTTTACCTTAAAATATATTTTAAAATGCTACCAGTCTTTGACATCATGAAAAAATAAACATACATGGATAACATCATTATTTTATATTTACTATAGTTGGCACAAAGCTAACCGTACTTCGAATCTTCTTCACATTAATGTGGTTGGACCAAAACATGACAGTGAGTTATAGTATATTAAGAGTGCAAAACAGTCAAGTGAATGTGATAACACTGAATTATTGTGTAGTTATAGAGAAATAAGATGGACTTTATCATTGCATATCATCTTAAAGAAAAGCAGACACCCCCTCAGACATGTGAGAAGATTTTTCAAACTGATAATCTATTATTCGTTTTCTGCAGTACAGTGAAGCACTGGGGAACAGAGTATTATCATAAGGAAATTTTGTCTGCCATGTTATTTCACGACTGCCTATGAGCTTGTGTTGATTTTCTATTCCAATGAAGTTTTCACAAAATGATGCCGCTAAAAGAAGAATTTGTCTTTGTCAATACTTTACTGAGCCCATGTCACCTATTTAGTTATGTGTAGACCATCCAGGACACCACTTACAGTATGTTGTGCTGACGCTACTTATACTTTTCTGTTTGCATAAACTTCTTTTTTTTTTTTTTTACAAAGCAAAAACTTATGTTATAATGACGTATAACATGTTGACTTCTTCAGTTTCTAACCATGTGTTTGTTGGTTCTAATAAATGGGTTGTTTTCAACATTTTCACAAATGTCTAGAGGGCGATTACTTTTCAATATGTTTCAAATGTTGAATCCCAACACAAGCGGTAGAAAATGGATGGATGGATTAAATGGATTTAATGACATAACAATGCTGCACCTCAGGCAATAATGCAATTAAGAACATTAAATAATCATTAATCTTCTGAACTCTTTCCTTAAAAGAACACTAAACCAGAGGTGTCCAAAGTGTGGTCATGGAAACATTTTTAGCCCACCGCTAGTTTTTTACTGACTTATTGTAAAGATAAAATTGGTTATTGATTAAATGAATTATATTTATATAGCGCTTTTTCTCTAGTGACTCAAAGCGCTTTACATAGTGTAACCCAATATCTAAGTTACATTTAAACCAGTGTAGGTGGCACTGGTAGCAGGTGGGTAAAGTGTCTTGCCCAAGGACACAACGGCAGTGACTAGGATGGTGGAAGCGGGGATCGAACCTGCAACCCTCAAATTGCTGGCACGGCCACTCTACCAACCGAGCTATACCGCCCCGAGTGAGGAATGTGTTATTAGATATTACTTTGTAATCTATAATACAAAGTGTATACTGTATAGCTTGTAATATAGTATAGTGATTCTCAAACTGGTGTACGTGTACCACGCAGGCTCCATCTAGTGGTGCGCCAAAAAAAAAAATCACTTGATTTAAGTACAGTGTTTTATTTTCCTATACAAAAACACAGTGTAACTGTTCAAACTGTGTGTAATGTTACAGTGGCCAAAATATTGAAACTATCGGCCTATTGCGCTATTGTATTTTAATGTTGGTCATTATGGTGGTACTTGGAGAGACAAATGTTTTCTGTGGTGATACTTGGTAAAAAAAAAAGTTTGAGAACCAACGGTATATTATATTGACCTATATTGTTTTTTGTTTTAGCATTCATAATGGACAAAATGTATCAAAGTGGCCCTAACATTACGTTTTGCATTTCTTTCCCCTGCTGTACCAAAAATGTACCTAAATATTTTCATTTATGTTTTTGTACTTTATTGCCAGCAGGGCTGTTACGTTCTTATGATGCCATTGCCGGTTTGGACCCCAGGATGCAGAGAAAAGAAAGCTAAAAATAGGCAAAAAGTCAATATAATTGGAAAACACTGGTAGAACAAAACAAATCTAATGCAGCATAGAAGTGCACAGAAGACACACACTTCTGAAGGTACAAAGCAAAATTATTCAGCACCAGCAAGGAGCGACAGGTGAAACTAAATCGGCTAAATTAACTAATGGAAACCAGTTTGCTGGTGGGAAATAGAGCAGAAAGTGAAGGTGTATCAAAACAAGGAATCCAAGGAAGTAGAACCAAAAAGAAAGCACCAGTCCAGACAATGATCCGAAACAGGAAAATACCAAACAAGGTCAAAACTCTCATGTAGGATCATGACAAGATGGCCTCCTCACACAACGGATATCAGACAATTTTAAGCAGTCCCAGACATCAACAAAGGTCCGAAAGCAAGAGAAGGAAGGGGGAGGGCTAGTGGAAGGCCACTAATCATACGCCTCGTCATGAGGAACAAAGGGTTGGTTACTAATCCAGCCAGCAGTGAAGCGTCAAATGATGGCAGCGAGTGAAGTGCCAATGCAACGGGCAGACAGGAGGCAGACAAGCACAGGATCGCTACATCAGCAGCGGTAAGGACTGCACCCAGGTCCCCGGAATTGCTGCTGTTGGCGTGGAGAACATCCATCGAACGGCCATTTCCGTGGCCGACAAGGAGAACGGACGGCGTGGCGCAGTGGAAGAGTGGCCGTGCGCAACCCGAGGGTCACTGGTTCAATCCCCACCTAGTACCAACCTCGTCATGTCCGTTGTGTCCTGAGCAAGACACTTCACCCTTGCTCCTGATGGGTGCTGGTTAGCGCCTTGCATGGCAGCTCCCTCCATCAGTGTGTGAATGTGTGTGTGAATGGGTAAATGGGGAAGTAGTGTCAAAGCGCTTTGAGTACCTTGAAGGTAGAAAAGCGCTATACAAGTACAACCAATTTATCATTATTTATAACGGTGCGGCGGAGGTGTCGTGTAGGGTGGCACCATCAAAAAAGGAAGAATGTGCAATGGCGTCATCTCGAGCAGCGTCCCCGGGACAGAAAGTATGGTGGCAGCATTGCGGGTGATCCCATTACTATAGTCCCCCATCTCCTCTCCTAGACGAACAGCAAGCTGCGGCGCCAGGAAACAAACCATCTCATTTCCGCAAGGTCCATTGTTGGCTGGATCATTCTGTTACGTTCTTATGTTGGCGTTGTTGGTTTGGACCCCAGGATGCAAAGCAAGGGAGGGGAAGTACAGGCAAGAAGTCCATTGCATTGGAAAACATAGAAAGTGTAAAACAAATCTAGTGCAGTATGGAAGTGCGTAGAAACAGACACAGTCACAAGGTATAAAGCACAATGAGCAACAGGTGCAATTAAATAGGCTAGATTAACCAATGGAAAACAGGTGTGCTGGCAAGAAACAGAGCAGAAGGTACAGCAAAACAAGGAATCCAACAGGAAGTAGACCAAAATAAGAGCAACAGGACAGTTCAAATGAATCAGGTGCGTGACATAGGACAGGTGAAAACTAATGGTTGCTATGGTGACAAAACAAACAAGAGTGCACAAAGAGTCCAAAAACCAAACCTGAACATAACCAAAACAAAACATGATCACACAGACATGACAGAGCCCCTCGCTTAAGGACAGATAGATGTTCAAAAAAACAAAAACAAAAACAAGACAGGATCGAGAGTCATGGTAGGGAGGGAGGGGGACATGGCGGTGGGTCGCGAGACCACGTGTCCCCGAATCCACCGCGGCAGAGTTAGGTGGCAACAATGCGTAGAACTCCGCTGCACCTGACGAGGTGGGCAACCTGGGAATGGCCACATCTGTGGCCGACGAGGAGATCAGCGTACCTGGCGAAGCGGACGCCCATGGAATGGCCACATCCGTGGCCGACAAGGAGGTGGATGCGTCGTCATCGTAGCGGGCGGCGAAGCTTAGCGTAGTGCGTCAGGCGGCAAAGCTTGGCGTGGCGCATCAGGCAGCGAAGCTTGGCGTTGCGCGTCAGGCGGCGAAGCTTGGCGTTGAGCGTCAGGTGGCGAAGCTTGGCGTGGCGGGTCTTGGCATGGCGGGTCTTGGCATGGAGGGTCTTGGCATGGAGGGTCTTGGCATGGAGGGTCTTGGTCTTGGCTTGGGTCTTGGTGTGGGTCTGGGCGTGAGTCCTGGCGGTGTGGAGCTGCTAAGGGCGGCACTTGGCAGCGTGGAGCTGCTACGGGTTGTAACAAACGCACCCAAGTTCTCCGGGTGTCTCTGCCACTACGCAATTAAGGAGTCACGGGTGGGACCTGATATTCAGCTGGGAATGATCAATACAGTAAATAAACACAAGACATGTATAACTATTAGCCACAATACGATCAGGCTCGTATTTAATATGCCACAAATTAATCCCGCATATAACACCTCCCCCCTCCCGTCCATATAACCCGCCAATACAAAACCCCACACCCGCACAAAACACTCAATCCCACAGCCCAAAGTACCATGCACTTTCCCGAAGTTCATACAACACATACAAGTCCCCAAAGTCCCCAAAGTTACGTACGTGACATGCACATAGAGGCATGCACGTACGGGCAAGCGATCAAATGTTTGGAAGCCGCAGCTGCGTACTCACGGCACCGCGTCTGCACATCCAAATCAAAGTCCTCCTGGAAAAAGAGTCTGTTGTGCCGGTTCTCCACAGGCCAATGGAAAGTCCACAAAAAAGGTAAAAAATGAGGATTCTTCCAAGAAGTGGCTCCGTAGCAAAAACGCCGGGTCTGACAGGTGCTCCTAGGTGGTTTATGACGTCAATTTCCGCTTCCGCCCGGTCTGTTAGCACCGGATGCCTTTTATATCCCCACATATTATTAAGTTGCATTTTTAATATTAATATGATTATTTGATACGCCTGTAACAGTTTATAATAAGTAAATGGATGACAAAATAAGTATATATATATATTTATTTTCCCAGCTGAGCACAAGTTAACTGTGACTGGCAATATTCATTATATATATACGCCTCGATGGACCCCTATGGCCATTACATACCCCCCCCCCCAGCCAGCGGCTTATGGGGACCATAATAGGGTTTCATGTTTACCACATTAATAGTATCCACCTTAGACTTATCAGTCAACCAACGAATACTGTAATTTACAGGACCTAACTTCTTCTCTACCCGCACAGGCCCTAACCATTTGGGTGCAAGTTTGGCAGAGAATTTACTTGAAGCTTTGGAAAGTGGGTGCGCCCTAATCCAGACCAGATCCCCAACTACAAAGTGTACATCTTTGTGTCGTGCATTATAATATCTGGCTTGTCGAGCTTTGGACGCGCCTACATGTCTCTCCACTTCTCCCTTTAGGTGTGTGTGTGTAAGTATGGTGTGATATGCAGATGTGTGTGGTGGTGGAGCTTTGTGCACCAGTCGTTCCAGGGGTCCCATCAGATTCCGCCCGAGAGTCAACCTGGCAGGGGTTGAACCGGTCGTCTCATGGACAGCGGTGTTAAGGGCAAACCGGAATTCAGGCAGCCACTTATCCCAGTCCTGATGATGGTTCCCTACAAAGGCGGCAATCATGGTCTTGAGGGTGCGATTGACTCGTTCTGTCATGTTGGTTTGTGGGTGGTAAGCTGTGGTTAATTTATGGGTTACCCCCCAGGATTCGCACAGACGGGACATCAGTTGGCTTGTGAACTGTGGCCCTCGGTCAGACACAAGATATTTGGGAACTCCCCAACGAGTGAAAATGTCATTTGGCAGACCTTGGGAGTTTTGGCGTCTTTCAGGGCAAAAAGCTCCACCCACTTGGAGTAGTAGTCTACCACCACCGTCAGCACAGAGTTCCGGGCCTTACTGAGGGGAAAAGGTCCCATGAAGTCCACTCCCAGCATCTCTCCTGGGGCGTTGACAGTAGAGGACTGGAGTTGCCCAGCTGGCTTGACGTTGGGGTTTTTGTATTTCTGACACGTTATGCATGCTTGGACGTGACTCCAGACGTCTTTCCTTACTGTCGGCCACCAAGCTACTTCCAGAATCTTCAAGAGTGTCTTCATTCTCCCCAGATGTCCTCCGAATGGACTGTCATGAAAGTAGGCCAGGAACTGTGGCACCTTAGCCAATGGCACTACCAGCTGATAATTGAAGCCGCCATACTTAGACGGTACTCCTCGGTACCACACCCCTTGCTGAAGTTGATAGTGGATCCGGCCAGGCGTAGGTTGGTCAACAGAGGGTCCACATTCCAGACATGTTGAATCAGTTTTTTGGGCCTCAGAAAGATCTTGCAGTGTGCTGGGGAGATCTGACCAGTAGGTTTTTGGGACAAGGAGGCAAATCTTCCCTTCTAGTAATTGGGGTGCCCGTGACAGTGCATCTGGTACCACATTGCAGCAGCCCTTTTTGTAATGGACTCTGAATGTGAGTCCCTGGAGTCTCAGCGTCCACCGTGTTAGTCGGGACGAAGTTTTAGGGCAGTTGAATGCCCATGAAAGGGCACTATGGTCCGTGAAGACATCAAAAGTTGTTCCCTCAAGGAAATGTCTCCACTTCTCAACAGCCCACACCACAGCCAAGCACTCTTTTTCGGCAGTGGAGTAGCGGACTTCAGCTCCTTGGAGCGCTCTGGAGGCAAAGGCAATTGGCCGTTCTTCACCTTCAAGGCGTTGCATCAGGACCGCGCCGAGGCCCAAGTCACTGGCATCACAGTGAACCTGGAAACTAATTTGTGGATGGGGCTGAGCAAGCACTGGTGGAGACTGCAAAAGTGATTTGAGGTGGTCGAAGGCCGCCTGGCAGGTAGGACTCCACTCCCAGGGAACATCCTTCTTTTTTAGTTGGTTTAGAGGAGCAGTAATGTCGGCCAGCCTGGGTATGAACTTGTGGTACCAGCCGACCATGCCAAGAAACCTTTGGAGACTCTTCAGGTCTGTGGGAGGAGGATATGCCGTTATTGCAAATATTTTTTCCGGATCTACTTCCACTCCTTTGCCTGATATTAGGTGTCCAAGGAAGGTGAGCTGATTTTGAAGCAGGTGGCATTTCTTGATGTTGAGAGTAAGGTTTGCTTGTTGTAGTTTTGCAAACACCACTTCAAGGTCAAGCAGGTGTTGTTCTTCTGTTTGTGAAAACACAATGATGTCATCAATGTACACGAAACAGATTCTTCCCCTAAGCTCACCCAGCACTGTCTCCATTAAGTGCTGGAAGGTCGCCCCAGCATTGCGCAGTCCAAATGGCATTACTTTAAATTGGTATAGGCCCAGATGTGTGATCATGGCAGTCTTTGGCTTGCTATCCTCCTCCATGGCAACCTGCCAGTAGCCACTCTGCAGGTCAAGGGAGCTGAAATATTTTGCACCTTGCAACGACTCCAGGATCTCATGTATGAGGGGCATGGGATAGGCGTCATGCTGGGTTTTGGCGTTCAAGCCCCTGTAGTCCACACAGAATCTGGGTGTGCCGTCCTTCCTGGGTGTCAGAACAACGGGAGAGGCCCACAGAGATGTCGATGGCTCTATCACTCCATTGTTGATCATTTTTTTGATTTGTTCTTCAATTATATCTTGTTTTTGACTGGACACTCTGTAAGCTCGCTTCCTAACAGGCATCTCATCCATGGTGGTGATTTGATGTTTAATTACCCTGGTGGCCCCAGTAGTCTCAGTCCAAACAGTTGGCCACTTCTGCAGCAGTGGCCGCACCACCTCAGGTTGGGATTCGAGGAGGGGGATTGCAGACTGATTGACTTGGGGTTCCTCTTTTATGGCCATGTAAAAAAATTAATGGAGGGACCAGGGTGAGTCCAGCGAAGCATTTCTCTGCCTTTGGGGAGAAATTTAAATTCTCTCCCTCCGGGCATGACATACCTCCTGAGATGAGGTTTGTCATGCCCGGAGGGAGAGAATGGTGGTTGCGGCTTAGCAGCCCGAAAGACCGGTGGCGGCGGCCGAGCTGGAGGCTGTGGCTTGGCATGGAGAAACTAAGTCACCCCACCCGTACAGTTCCCAGCCCTAGCCCCCCCCTCAAGGAGCGGATACTAGACGCGCTCCCTGCGGTCTGGAACCGTTTTTAGGGCTGGGTGGAGGGAGGTCGGGAGGGGGGCAGAATCCTTCACCCTAACTTGTCCAAATCTTTCATTTTTTCCTACCTGGGATTGAGTGGGCGGAGAAAAAGAAAACATTTGTGACGGGGGCGGTGCTTGAGTCTTGGGGGGCGGGGCATGAAATCTGGGTGACTGTGATTGACTTGCTGTAATGTCCAAAATATGTTCTGATAATGTTCAATCATGGTCCTTGAGTCTTTTGTTGGAGGCGGGTGATCAAAAGTAAACGAGTTGAAAAAAAAATCCTGGTCTGTGATGTCATCCTTGAGCTGCGGGGCTGGCAGCAGCCTGCTTCTGCCCGGAGTGGGAGGAGCCTGCGGGAGCGGCGCATCCTGTGCCCTCGCGGAAGGCCTCCCCGACGTCCCTCGTCTTGAGCGGCGCTTCCGTGGCTGGGAAGACGCGCCAACGTCGTCAGGGCACCAGTTTGCCACCAGGACCCCAGACCAGGTCCTAGCGCTCCACGGAGGAATAGCGCAGCGTCTCGGCCTACATGGCGCGCAGCACCTCCCAAGAAGCCTCATCCAAACTGTCCAACTTTCTAGCGGAAAAACGTTTTAGCTGGTGACATTCTGTCAATATGTGGACTTTGGGGTGTTGTGTTTTCCCGGAATGCAAAGGAAAGTTGGCGCGGGCAAGGCGTGAAGGTAAGGACATGTTTATTTTTACACTAACAAAAAAAAGAACAAACGAAAGGCGCGCACAATGGCGGAGAACAAACTTGACTAATGAAACAAAAGACTGGCACAAAGGCAATTAACTATGAACATGAAACAAAAACACTTACTGTGGCATGGCATGAAGCATGAACTATATATAGTAAACAGGAATCTCATGGGTAGCAGAGGTAGAAAGGATAATGTCATCAGCATGATCAACAGAAAAAGACAGGTTTAAATAACAGTGGCATGATTAGTGACAGGTGTGTGAGTTCAAATGAATCAGGTGCGTGACATGAGGACAGGTGAAAACTAATGGTCGCTATGGTGACAAAGCAAACAAGAGTGCACAAAGAGTCCAAAAACCAAACCTGAACATAACCAAAACAAAAGATGATCACACAGACATGGCACTCTGATATAAAGTATAATGAATGTGATGGGTTAGTTATACAGTACTATATACAGTGTAAAAGAACTGAACTGAAGTAATGGTAATGGCCCACCAATGTCCAAAAAGGACACCCGTTCTCCGTGTCTCTGCAGTTATTGCCAGCTTATTTAGTAATAAACAATAACTAAATGTATAAAGGAGTACACATTGGCAGAATCATAGCATTGTAATAAACAAGTACACAGGATATATGATAAATATCTTGATTGGGTGAAATAGGTAATGATGAATACATAATAAGTACAGGAGTAGCCTGATAATAACAAAGACTAATATGGCAATCCACACATTTTTTCACATTTATTAACAGCCTGTCTTCTACTGAGTGCCAGTCTGGATCGCTAGACTAAAGCCCAGGTTGCTGGATTATATATATTTATAATTTTTGCTATTTTCTTTTATTTCTTTTATTTTTTTATTTTCTTTCTTCTTTTATTTCTTTTATTTATCTCATCACCATCACCATCTCATTTTTTGTTTCCCCCCTCTGACACAATTCTCACATTTCTTTTCCAGCACTTCCACAAAATGTCCAACCTTATTTCTTTCTTTTTGCGTCAGTTCCCAGCATAGGAAGCCAGCGCGGTACCCTGGGATCTTCTTAGACTGTGTGATCATAATTGCTCTTCTTCCTGGTTCTTGCTCCCATGGTTTGTCCTGCCCGGTGACCAGCATGCCGATCCTCTGACTGGACTTATACTGTCATCTGGGGGCCCAAAAATCACCAAAATAACCATCATCCCTCCCCTCTCGTGCTCACATCTCATTATCAAGGATGCAAATCATGTCTCGTCATGGACAGGACATCAGAACTTTGACTGTATCAAAAGGTGTCGTACTTATTATTATTATCATTATTAGGAATTATTGCTATGTTTCTATGACTATATGACACTCTTTCATTTTCTCTTATTCTCTCACCAAACGGTCTCTCTCTCTCTTGTTCCCAGAGGCATGTGAACCACAGCCAGGGTTTTTATCAGCGGCCATCCAGCAGGCCTTCCCAGGAGACAAGGCTACAGGAAGTTGTAGGATGATAAAAGTGGGCCATTAGTTGGCTAGCACAGGACCCCAGGGTTCATTACTCCCGCCCTCAAACTTCACTGTGTGACTGTATCACAACACATATTCTGGGTATATTGAAAATACGCATCCTTTTCAACTCAATATCTGAGAATTGTACAATGATGTACTCAACAAATGAGTCAAAAAAGTAAATTATTGAATACATTTTAAATTTAGTAGTCTCACAAACCTATGGTATAGATATTTTCTATGCAGATGTGCAACTTCACTGTCCCACAGATGATACCAAACTGGCCCTCAATGCCATTATTTTTTTTAAATAGAAGAAAAAACTTAAAACAAAAGTCCCAAAATATTTACAGTTTTTTGTATTAGTCTTTAAAATGGTGATTTAAATGGGAGCCAATAATCGTTTTTGCTTTTGTTTAGTTATTTTTCACTAACCTTATTTTGTAAAATACAATTATATGTAGCACTCAAAATCACACATTCAATATATCATCTAAATTTACAATAATACCAGGTTATTCTAAATGTAACAAGCTTTATAAAAATGTGATGTTGTATTTACTTTAGTTGCTTTAGTTGGGGCGGCATGTCTCGGTTGGTAGAGCGGCCGTGCCAGCAACCTGAGGGTTCCAGGTTCGATCCCTGGTTCTACCATCCTAGACATAACCATAATCTTTGGGCAAGACTGCTCTCAGTGCCACCCACATTGGTTTAAATTTAACTTAGATTTCGTGTTTCATTATATAAAGCGCTTTGAGTCACTAGAGAAAAGCGCTATATAATTCACTTCACTTGTTATAAAAAAAATCAGATCTTGAATCTATTTTCAAAGCATTGAAATCAGTTCGGATCTGTGACCAAAAGAATCTGGGATCGGAGGCCAAATGTTGATTCGTACATCCCTAGTTCATGCATTTGGCTGTGATCTTTAGTGCCATGTACATAGTGTATATATAAACACCCCCCCCCCCCTTTTTTTGTATATATTGTTTTTCAAATCACCTGATTTTTCACCTGATTTTTTATATACATGTTACAGGTTATATATCTTTTATTATTGAATGTATCAAATGTGATGAATATCCAATGGACCAGAATGGAAACAAGCCTTTTGGCTTTTTGTGCCATCCATTTGCCTTTTTAAAGCATTACATGGATTCAATTCTTTAAGATGTCAATAAACTTCTCAATTCTCAAATCTTTCATAAAGTTATGGATGCCTCTGATCGCTGTGTTGGGCAGTCTTGTGGATACAGTGTGACTTCACAGTGTGCTGGACGTGCCTATTTGGGCATTTCTAGTATTTGCTATTGGCCGGCGCTCACCCCCTCTGCTTCTTGTTATGGCTGCTGCCTGCAGCCTTCAGTGTCATTCCTTCTCGTTCCATGCTTTTCCGCCTGTTCTGATGACTATAAATAAATATTTCCCTGTTTATTTGTCCATGACAAAAGATGAGCCACTACAAAATTGGATTAGAAACTGAACTCAGACGAGAACATTTTTACTCAGACATTTAAACTTGGTTTGAGAGACCACAAGAAAAGGGTAAGGTATTATTTTCATCTAATGTTGGCGTGCATGCAAAAAAGATTAACCAACAAGGTAAAGTGGATTTTAAGGAAGTGTGTTAAACATGTTGATAAATATGCATTTATGTGCAATGTGTTATGTATACAATTTTTGAGGATGGGCTTATCTGTTAAATTACGTAATGTTTGTGGGCAAAACAATCATTCCTAAAGGTAGACGCTGCTGGTCCTAATTGTGTTCTGAAAATGTTGCAATTTAGTTGAAAAGCCCTGACCTGGTTTGTCCAATAGTGTTGCTGTAAAGCCCAGTTATTCATTCAATCCAGAAGGTGTAGATTTTGGTGTTTTTCAAGTTCTACTATTAATTTTTACACTTATATCGGATTGATTTCCATATGTCCAATAAAAATATGTCTTATTTTTTGAACAAATCAGAGAATACTGGTTGGTCAGCATTTACAAGCAATTGAATGTTGTCTGTCTATCTGTGTTGGCCCTGCGATGAGGTGGCGACTTGTCCAGGGTGTACCCCGCCTTTCGCCCGATTGTAGCTGAGATAGGCTACAGCGCCCCCCTCGACCCTGAAGGGAATAAGCGGTAAAAAAATTGGATGGATGGATGGATGATATTCTAATGTTTTTTTTGTTTTTGTTTTTTAAAAGAAACGGAGTCCCCAAATCCACCACAGCATTACGTTAGTCCAGTGCTCAGCATTTTGCCAAGCGACGTCAGTGAGCGTGAGCATAGAGGAAAAGAGTACGAACAGCTGCCACCAAGGTGACGTCACAGCCTTGAATGCCATTGATGGAGCGCCCAAGAATAGCACACAAAATCACGGAGCTGCCGTGGCCCTGGAATAGCAGAGCAGGGACTGTGCAGATAATTATTTGGCTGCAGCGGCAGTCTTGTGGATGTGATGACGGCTGATAGAAAGAGCAGCTGGATGTGAAAGTGATAACTCAACGCTATTTAGCGCCCAAGAACAGTAATAAAGACATGAACAGGAAAATATACGACGATATCAAAAGGGGAAGGACAATATATTTACTGAAAGATATGTAATATAATATACGATAAGGGTACTGCGTGTGTGTGTGTGTGTGTGTGTGTGTGTGTGTGTGTGTGTGTGTGTGTGTGTGTGTGTGTGTGTGTGGTGTTGGGGGCAAGAACTGGGGGAGGGCATGGGGGGGCCTGGGCTTTTAAAAAAGGATGAAGGTGTTTTTTCTGCCATTTTAATGTGTAAGTTATAAAAAAAAATATGTCACAACTGTTAATATAAAATAAATATAGCCGTAAAAGAATAAGTTTGCTTGAGTCAAATAAAGAATGTCGAAGACTACCTACACTTCTTTTCAGCAATACAAAATGGTTAGCTCCATTAACCTAACCTTGAACATCTCAGGGCATTCAACCGATTACAACTGGACTTTTTGGTTTATGTTAGAAGACGTTTCGCCTCTCATCCGAGTAGGCTTCATCAGTTTGTGTTCATAGACTTAGATTTGTCAGATTTAGTCAAGCAGCTCGTGCCAAAACCACTCATACTCCAAAACCAGGATGGTTTGCCTGGGCAAGGATGGTGTCAGGTGCAAACACTGTTGACATCTACTATTCAGACAAGAAGCAAGGAATCAATCAGAGACAGAGTTCAATTTAGCTCATGAGGAGACACGTGTTTTGGGCTGTACTCTAGTTACAGATCCAAACTACGTTCTAAAGAAAAGCCCGTGCGCCTCCTCTATTTATTAGGAAATGGCCCTATTACATCACGGTGACTGAGGGAAGGGGGTAATCTCGACAACTCCAGTAAGACACAATATATGGTTATACAAAAATGCAAATATGTTGACACTTGATGATATCGCCCAGTCTCTGCTTTGTCTGGTCTTGGAACCAAATATTCGGCCTTGGCTGCCAGCAGGCCGAGTCTGGACACAACACTGATAAAGAGGCTAGCAATCTTTCGGATTGCTAGCTCTGCACAAATTGACAATACTTTATAGTATGGCCCTTAAGCATAAAGTTATGATGATAATATATACATAATTATTCTAACATTTCCCTCCTGTTTATCACATAACTTCCCCAGAATCTTCTTATCCCCAATAACTTCTTCTTACGATTTTCAGTAAATAGTTAATTTCTTTAGGGCAAAGTTATGTCTAAACTCAGAGTTCAACATCATCATATTTTTATATATATAGTCACCAGGGTCTGGAAACAGATCAGGAACACCGTCCAGGTAGGTATCCTCGTCATCAGATTCATCTTTCTTGTCGTCCGCCAGAAGGTGCATCTGAACAGTTCTATCATCTGCTGGGCTAATCGCTGTGGTAATCAGACGGTTAAGCAAATAACCCAGACAGGGAATACAACAACATCCACACAACGTCAGTTTTGCTGCAAACACTGCCATAGATACTAGAATTGATGATACCAAGGACTTGTATTTGCCGAACACATCCCACCATCCATCCCACATAGGTGAGTGCTCTTCCATTTTACCGTTGAGGGTGCAAAGGCCTTCCAGTGCCCTGGTCAGGCTATCTTCTGCATCAGTGTATTTTGGTATGAAGTACAACACTGTTCACCCAATATTGCGCACACATCTCCTTTTTCCGCTAACAACATGTCTGGCGCCATACGGTTTTGAAAGGCCTTAAGGGAGGTTGCGGCGAGTTGATCAGTGACGACTTCAAGTCCGGCCTTTGTCCAATTTCCTAATCTCTGTACGTTGTAGTGGACGTAGTTTATTCTGTCAACATTCTTATTAATCGTACACCACCAGCAGACGGATGATTTGAATCCAGCTGCAATTTGATCTACCAACTTGTACTCGTCAGGTACACCTCTGGGGACACCTATTGTATCGATATAAGTTGAATCTCCAACACTTTGCCAGTTTACATCACGTGTAGTTCTTTTCCAATGTTCGGATATCAAACTTTTCAGACGTGTTAACAATTTTTGTACAAATATTGATACATTTACTATGTGTAAGCAGTTGTCTGACGATAAGTTTCCTAACTGTTGTCCAGAGCCTAGTATGTTAATGCAGGTGTAATTAGCTTTTGTCTCATGTTTATCAAATATTGGTTTCTGCTTTGTTTCTTTGGTTACAGGCTAGATTTTGTCCCATGTAGTACAATTCCATTCAGGAGTTGTTTCGCTGATTACTTCAATTAAACCTTTTTGCCATGAGTAACCAATTAACAGCCAAAGGAGGAACCAATTATTACACACCAATTGTTACTTTGAACATTTATCCACATCATCAAATGGTACGCTTACAACTGTGACTTCCAGCGCGTTTAGAACACTCTGGGTTATTCGGTGTTGCGCATGGTTTGATTTATGCAAACAATCACCGGGAAATATGGGTCTAGTCCACTTGACCATGCCCATAATTGGAAACCCCATCTGGATGTGTTGAACAGTGGGGCATTGGGTGGTCTATTTTGTCCATCAGGGAGTGATATGATTAACACTAGATTTGGGCCTTGATGTTTCAGAGTTATTCGACTTTTAAAGAATTTAGCTTCTTCACTATCTCCCGGGGCCAGTAGTTCATTCATTCATTATCAATAGACAATTAAACTTTGGCAACTGAACACATATTTACACACATATGCTTGAGAAGGAACAGGATGAAGACAATCTTATATTTCCTGCCCCCTTCAACATAATAAGTAGTCTTACCTAATGGATAGCCCAGATTCACAAGCATACAAACTAAACAAATACATCCAAATACAACAAAACATAATATACACCTCACGGGATGATACAAAACAAATACAAAACCAGACACAAAATAAGTACAATATTAAATATAATATATGTAGTGACCAGAGTGTCCCATTTCCCCCGTATTGGATGTCCTGTGAGGTACCACCAGTAATTTGGCCAGTCTGTTCCCGTGGTGGGAATCCTTTTAAGTTTCTTACAGGAAGTAGTGTTGTAGAGGTGGTATTGGGAGTTACCGTAAACATCAATGAGTCATTGTAGGCCCACAAGACTATCTATGGGACACAGGTTGTTATATTTGGACCTGGGTTTTAGGATCAGATCTATCGAACAGACAGCATAGTCCGTTGTTCTTGTCTTTGCTTTTCCTGTTTGTCGTTTAATGCGGCATTGCTTGTGGATGATAAGCACAGTGGTTTTTGAGACCAATGTGGAATAATGATCCTATATTCTTTCTTTCTTTCTTCAGTCTATTTCGAACATGAACACACTTACAGTATAGTACATCACACAGTTTCATATCATTTCACTTTACATCATGTCCGAAAAGGAGTAGGAAGAAGCAAAGCTTATTTAATCCGACCCCTTTCCCACTTCAGAGTGTTTACAAATATATAGAATCATTTACTGACCTTTTTATAATAAAATAACATCTGTGAATTAGTATACACAACAGTTTTGTAATATCTAATCAATTAATTCAGTCATTATTAACATACTGAGATGCAGAAATATCTTATTTTCAATAAAGTTGAAAGTATTTCTCATAATTATTCTTCTTTGTACTTTGTAAGCACTATTATTTTGAACAACCTCTTAAACTGGATCATATTAGTACAATGTTTAACTTCTTTACTTAATGCATTCCATAATTTAATTCCACATACTGATATGCTAAAGGTTTTAAGTGTTGTACGTGCATACAACCGTTTTAAATTAGACTTTCCTCTAAGATTATATTTCTCCTCTTTAGTTGAGAAGAATTGTTGTACATTCTTTGGTAGCAGGTTATAATTTGCTTTGTACGTCATTTTCGCTGTTTGCAATGTCACCAAACTTTTATATTTTTGACTCAATAAATAAAGTGTTTGTATGTTCTCTATATCCAACATTATGTATTATTCTAATTGATCTTTTTTGTAACACAGTTAACGAATGTAGCGCACATTTGTAGTTATTTCCCCATATTTCTACACAATAATTCAGATATGGGAACACGAGCGAGCAGTAGAGAATATGAAGTAAGTTTTGGCCCAGGACGTATTTTGCTTTATTCATTATTGAAATGTTTTTTTGCCACCTTATGTTGTATATGAGATTTCCAGTTCATTTGATCATCTATTAATACTCCCCCAAATCTTGTTTCTTTTACCCTTTCAATGTCTACTCCATCTATTTGTATTTGTGTTTGATGCTCTTTTCTACTGTTACCAAATAGCATTATTTTAGTTTTACTGAGATTCAAAGAGTCTGTTTTTATCAAACCATTTTTTTTTTTTTTTTTGTTAATTTCTTCTGTTATTATTTGTATTATCTTCTGTGTGTTCTCTCCTGAACAGAAAGCAGTTGTGCCGTCTGCAAATAAAACTAACTTTAAGTCCTTTGTAACTTTACAAATGTGGTTTATATAAATATTAAACAATCTTGGTCCCAGTATTGATCCCTGGGGTACACCACAAGATATATCTAGCCGTGTTGACATATTTTCACCCATCTTCACATATTGCTTCCTGTTGGTTAAATAGCTTCTTATTCTTGATTAATTGATTTACAAAATGAGGTCCATTGTCACTGTATAGATTTAGTTATACCCTCCCTATCTTGGTATTATATCTTTGCATAATGCTTTTACTACTGTTAGCGCATCTGCTTTTCCTTTAGGAATTATTTCTACCCACTTTGAAAATGCATCTACTATGACCAGACAATACAGTTTTCCTTCACTCCTATTTTGTTCAATAAAATCCATGCATTGATGCTGGAACGGGTGTTTTGGTTTGGGGAATTGGCCTCACACAGTTCATGCATGACCTACAAATTTTTATTTTTTTATCTTTTTTTTGAATAAGAATAAAAGCTGTAGGTAGTATAGTACTTCTGTATAAGGGTCACCATCCCTCCTGTTGAGACATGAGTACAACCATGGCTCAATACTGCTGCCCACTTATACAGATTTTTTGGTAAGATTGGTTTATTGTCTGGACATACATAGCTGTTTTCTTTGTTCAACATGGCTCCGTTTTTATTTTTATTTTTTTATTTTTCCATTTATCTTTTTATTTTGGAGTACTTTGTTGTTGCATGTCTTTTAGTATATCATTATTCATTTCACTAGTTTGTAGTTTAAAAACTTGTATTTCTTCTTCTGCTGTTTGTTTTGCTGTTTTGTCCGCAAACGTGATATTGTCATGATCCGTGGTCCGGATCATGTTTTGTTTAGTTATGTTCTGTTAATTTTGGACTTCTTTAGTTCCCGTTTAGGCTTCCTTGTTTGTTTTTGTCACCATGGCGACTTATTTTGTTCACCGGTCTCTGATTAGTGCTCGCCCGCTCACCTGTTTCCCGAGCACTAATCAGAGGCATTATTTAAGTTACCTCTGCCAGTCAGTCGGCCTGGCTTCAATGATTATATCACACTGTTTGTGTCATGCCTGTACCAAGTAAGTTTCTTGTTCCATGCCATAGCTTCTGTTTAGTCTTAGCTTGACGTGTTTTAGGCACGCCTTTCTTTTTGTTATGTTGTTTGTGTTTTTGGTAGTTGAGTGATTCATGTTAATAAATCCCATCCTACCTTTACGCCTTCGCCCGGAGCCGTCTTTTTGCATTGAAAGAAGGAACCGCAGCAAGCTGCATAACCCACGTGTGACAGATATTGCGTCCGTTCCATTGGTGTGTGCCGTACATTTGCACATTGCTATTTTAGCTGCTAACTGTACCGCTTTTAATATTACTTTTAATAGTTCTCCATGTGTTACAAGGTTTCCCGTTGACGTTATCATACCTCTATTTTGCCAGTGTTGTGCAAATGTGTGCATTGTTGAGAATGCATATTGACTATCTGTGTGTATTGTAACATTTTGATCTTATTAATTTACATGCTTTAGTGTTACTAGTTGTGCCGCTTGCATTAAGTCATTTGATGGTCATTTGATAGCTTTCAAAACTTCAGTTGCTGTAACAACCGCACATATCCTATTCTATTTTTATTTCACAGAATGCTGCTTCAGCTTCTAAATCCCACTCTACAAGTGATGACATTTTTAAATATTTTTCATAAATGTACTTAATGGAGCTACCATTTCAGCGTAATTTGGTATCCAACTTCTACAGTAATTAGTTAATCCTAGAAATGACAATTTGCTTCTTTGTTTGTAGTTTTGGTGCTTGCAGTACTGCTGTTTTTCTGCTTCCCACAATAGTGTGTCCATCTTTGTTTAGAGAATGTCCTAGATATTTTACTTTTGTTTTGCATAATTGGACTTTTGTTTTGCTTACTTTGTGTCCTTCACTGTGTAGATGATTTAATAATGCTAATGTATCTGTTCTACAGGTTTCCTTATCCAGTGATGCTAATATGTCATCTACGTATATCAGGACTTTTGTTTTCCTCCTGGAGGTTCGAATTTGGACATACTTGCATGCATTGCTTGTGAAAAGATTGTCTGACTTTCCGCATACCCTTGAGGTAGTCTTGTATAGGTGTATCTTTTCCCTTTATAAGTAAATGCAAACCAAAATTGACTTTCTTTATATATTGGTATCGAGAAGAATGCATTACTGATATCAATCACTGTGAAATGTGTCCAATCCTGCAAATGATGTTTAAAATTACAGCATTTATTGTCCTAATAAACACTAAATCAATATTCCTAATTCAAATGTTATACCTATTAATTCATGTAATTTTAAATAACATTTTAACCCCACTAAAAACTGTATAAGTGTATTAACTATAATTTTACAACTCAGAAGAGACATTCTTCCAATTCTTTATATGTTTTATTTGTAATTATTATTCAACAATATTCAAGACAAGTAGTTGAAATGGTTATAGTTACTCGCATTATATTATCAAAAGTATATAGCTAACTGAAAGCTGTTGAGATTGCCATGCCTCTTTATTTATTTCATGTTATGCCATTATCTTATCTTAGCTCACCACCCAGATATATGGTGTACTGCAAATGTCTAAAAAATATTCTAACCTAAGAATCTTAGACTACACTTTAAAGTTAAACAACTTAAAACTTACACTTAATACATTTATTTTCAAACTTGCACTCCTGATGCGCCATACACACACACACACACACACACACACACACACACACACACACACACACACACACACAAGGTTGTGTGTGTGCGTGAGTGCACATTCTAAGAGATAAGGCGAACAACACTCGAAGAGCGTTTTTCTTTTTTTTTTTTTCTTCCTCAGCCTATAAACATGTAACTTATTTTATATCATTTTATCATGCTATACATATCGACTCTTATTATGGTTATTAATCTAGGTTTTTATTTGTTCCATTATTTTAATTATATATGTATAAATACATATATATTTGCATATATAAAAGCGCTATTTATATATCCAAACATACATGTATATCTTCAATCTACATTTTCTTCATATCTTATTTCAATATCCCCCATTATCTCTCGTTCGCATTAGTTTATTCCATTTTGCATTAATTCTTCTTGATTTCTTCCCATTTATTTCAATTATTATTTCTGGTTTACTCGCTGTTTTTTCACTTAAGTTCTCATAACTTAGCATGTCTTATGTTCACTCTGATCATTTTCTTTGTCTTTTGGTGTGGTCTTTGGAGATTTGGATGTCTCCTGACCTAGTAATGCTGAATAACCTTGATCGTTGTTTTTTTCTTTTTTTCAGGACGAAATGTCCTTCTTTCCCACAACACCAACATGCAGCAGGGTGTAACTGCTTTTGTTGTCGTTATCTTTTTCCATTTCATGTCTGCGTTTTTTTTTTTTTTTTTTTGGGGGGGTCCCTTTTTGATCTTACTGTTGGTTGTTTCGATACACTTTCATTGTATGGCGGTGGATTTTTTATTTTTTTAACGCTGATCTACGTTTTGTTATTGTTGGAGCGCTGGCTGTAGCGGCTTCTGTTTGTACTTTTCCTCACTATCTTCCCTTACAATTTGCCTATCTCTTCTCCTAACTGGGCCTGTCTCTCTTAGCCCTTTCTTTGTCCTCTTTTCCTTTTTTTTTTTTCCTTTCTTGCTGCTCCTTAGCACTTTGAGCCATCCTCATCCAGCACTCCAAGAGTTCCCACCCCATTATGGCCAGTTTCTTTTTATTTCCACATTTTTGTATTATTGATTCTCGCAGTTTAAATATATCACCTACTTTGAGGCGTCCGGTAAATTCATGTTTTGGGATCGACAAATTTTAATAAGTCTGGATTTGTTTTTTCTACTGCTTTCCAGTGTATACATTTTAACTCGTCTTTTGGACTAACCTTTGGTTTACTTGTCCTTTTTCCCATTTTGAGAATTTGGAGTAATCCGTCGTCCCCTACAGAGCCGAACTTATAAGGATTACTTTTTCTTTGTTGTAAGATAGTGGTTTAATTTATTATTGTGGTACACGTCACTTCTACTGGAGGTTTTTCCCCCAGTGGAGATGTCTTGCCTGATGCCTCCACAATAACCCACTATTACTTCTCACAACTTTAGTATGGAGTGATCGCCTAGTGGCGATAACTCCCACACACTCTCACGTTCATACCTTTCGCACTTGTTTTACGGAAGTTTCAGTACTTGTGGACTCCGACGTCCTTATATGGCCTCTTCTGTTTTAGAATTGTCGGTTTTTACGTGGACTCCGATGTCCTTAATTTGGCTTATTTTCAATGTTGAATCTTACGGAAGTTTCATTCTTTGCGGACTCCGACATCCTTCTGATTCGTAGGCCTTTTTACCTGTTAGAGCCATTTTCATGGAGGGCATGGAAACGAGAGCTTTGAGCTCTTTTAGGGTAACAGCACCAAGTCATTGGTACAGATATGTGGATGACACATGGGTGAAAATCAGAAACCAAGAAGTGCAAGCCTTTACTGAGCACATATTGTAATATTAGAACCATTAGTGCTTAATATTATTAACGTATCACTTTCCTCTGGTACAGTTCACCTAGCATTCAAAAAAGTGTTTATTCATCCCCTACTCAAAAGACCGAACCTTGGTCCTGGCATCATCGTAAACTACCGGCCGGAGTCCGACCTTCCCTTTATCTCGAAAATCCTCGAAAAAATTGTTGCACAGCAGCTAAATGAACACTTCACGTCTATCAATCTCTGTGAAACCTTTCAGTACGGTTTCAGGGCAAATCACTCTATGGAGTCAGCCTTCACAATAATGACTAATGATCGATTGCTATCTATGGATGCTGATGCATCATCCATGTTGCTTCTACTCAACCTTAGCGCTGCTTTCAATACCATCGATCATAACATTCTATTAGAACGTATCAAAACACCTATTGGTATGTCAGACTCAGCCTTTTCTTGATTTAACTCCTATCTAACTGACATGATGCAGTGGGTCTCCAATAACAATGTGACCTCGGAGTATGTTAAAGTAACGTGTGGAGTTCCACAGGGTTCTGCAGTGCAGATGCCCAGAACCGAAAAAAAACGAAAAAAAGAATGTGTCGGGATCTATGATGGACCACTCTTTGCATCACTTGGTGACGTCTCTGCGTTGCTGACTAAACTCCCAGGAGATGCCCTAATAATGATATAATCCTAATAAAAATAACAATGTATTGTTATGATTTGTATAATCTACTGATGATAACTCTATGTGTATGAGCTATTGTCTGGAACATTTTTAGAACATGTTTGTTGAAATGTTTTTCTTTTAAACAAAAACAAATTATTTAGGGGGGTTTATTCTAGATATGTTAATCCATCTTAAAAAGACAAAAACCTCATTAAGGTTTTTACATGCGTTTGATTTGGTTTCAACCAAACCAATGCAATAAATAGATTTTTAGTGCATGTAAACATATACCAAGTGTGTGTGTATGGAGCCACGACTTTTGGGTTTAGGGAGGGATGGTGGGCCCTTTAAGAGTATTGTGTATGGGGCCCAGAAGTTGATGCTATGCCCCTGTATACGGCTATTCTAATGCTCTGTAGGTTAACTCATATTTGTATCTGAGTAATTTATTTTTACATTTACATTTACATTTCCTATCCCAATGCAGCTGGGATAGGCTCCAGCACCCCCGCGACCCTGAAAGGGACAAGCAGTAGAAAATGGATGGATGTATATTCTGCCCGGTCCCAAATGTGTCTGATTGGTATTTCCAAATTTGTATTGGGTAATATTGAGTACATTTCTAATCTTATCAAATGTTTATATTATTTGTTAGGTCTTTTTTATTGCATGTCTGAGATTTTACTTTTTCCTGTATTTGCAATGGCTGTGCTGATCTTGCTGACAGTATAACAAGTTTACCTTTGGTCTTTTTTGGATCGTTTCTGAAGATCATAAACATGTAGAAAGCCCTCTAACTTGGCTTTTGTGACAATGCACGTGGTGAACAAAGTACATTCTGTACAAATATGTTTTGATGATAATGACATTGAATTCAAGCATTAGCCATATGTGTCCTTTCCTTACCAATAGTTTAAAGTGTATTAAAAACACATGAAAAAAATGTTGATGCCATTCCAAAACAGCTTGTTTTACTACTATGAAAAGAAGCTCTCAACAGCAAAGACACGTTTTTGAATTGAGCAAATAGGGCCAATAAAATGTGTTTTGTTGCTGCAGACATTCCTTTGCCAATCCAGAGAGAGCAGTCAAATGACCCTGATGCTCTCAGGACAACAACAAGCAGCCCCTGACCCCTCCCTCGCTGTCTGCTCTGTTCATAGCAGCACATCAGCCAGTTTCCTTATCTCCACTCTCCTCAATTACCCTGCATTACAGAGGGCATTAGAAGCCTCAAACACGCACCCTGCTGGAGGTTGAACTGGGAGGAGGTGCAAGCTGCTGATGGCTTTTTAACCCTCCCAAAACACAGCTATCTTAAATCTGTCACTGTTAATTACACGGACAGTTTTGTTCCTTATGCATCATCTACATGACGGCTCATTAACCAGAAAAGTTAGTTGGTATCGCAATAAAAACGCAAACGATGATTTATTCCCTGTTGTTTCATTTACTGCGGCGACTCCGCTATGGGACAAGTTTCTGAAGAGGCTTATCATCAGCTTCTAAGTAAATATGAAATGGCTGTCAACACACTATGGTGTTGTCTTTATGTCCACTGTGTACCAAGGGCAAAGGTCAAGTCATGTTTCTTTTGAAAAGTACTGACCCTCTTAAAACGTTTAGGGATTCTATTGTCATGTGTCAGAACAACGTTTTTTAAGTTGGAACAAATAGACCGCCAAGGTCACCAAGGTCAAAGGTCAGATCATTTGCTACATGTCTATGCTCAGCTATGCAGGATGTTTTGCCTTTTTTTAGGAATTATTACTTTGTCACAGTGCTTCAATACTAAATGCTTTCTGAACAGTCCAGTTACGATCGATTCAATGCCCCTGAGAATACAACGACCTGAGCAAATACAATACTCAGGCACTTGAACCTTTTGAAAATGTGTTGCTACGGTGACAGCATCAGCAGCATTTTGCCAGAGTAGCACAATAATAACACAACTCTCGCCTTCTCCTAATAAGACAACGATAGATTGCCACATTATTGATAAACAATTGGTGATTATACTTTTTACAAGTGATGTCTTGATCAACATTTTTGGCCTCCGTTACAATTTTGAGCCCTGATCCGATACTTTGACTATAGATTACAGAACTGAAAATAATTAATAAAAAGTAACTTAAGTAAACACAATGGCATTATTTTTTTTAATAAAGTTTATGTTATTAAATGTAGAATTTGTTAGTGTTGTCGTAAATCAGATGATATATTACATTTGTGGTATTCAATGCTACATACACATTTTGTCAACAAATAAAAATGGCTAGTGCACAATAACTAAATAAAGAGATAAAAAGACTGAGTTTGTAAACAAAAACAAAAAACACCAAAACAGAGTAATAATAACAAGAAAAACAAAAATATCAATCCAACCACTTTAATATTTTTTGTATACGGATACTATACTAAGTATCGATAGTATCAACATCTAGATCGTTCACCCCTACTGTACATTAAAGATTTAGCAGTTAGCTTTTTGTTTCGTCCTGCTCGGTGTGTGTGTGTAGCATGCTTAGCCATCCCTTTTACTTCAGTCCTTCAGTGATAATATTACATAAGATAAACTTAGTTTACTTTCCGCCATGGTGGTGAGGGTTAGTATCTTGGAAGTGGATTAGCTCTGTGAATAGATTAACGCGTTTGTTGCATCTTTCTCTCAAATTCGAGCCCGTGTTCTGGCAAGATATGCACCCTCCCGGAATTCATGCAACTGTAAGGAATAAGAAATCTGGAAATATTATCGTGTCATCTGAGATTGTATCCATTTTTAAGGAATATTTCAGGCGAGTACAGTCTTTACATGACAGCTGTGGTAAAAAAAAAATTGGCTGGGTTCGGCAGCTCATCAGCAGATCAGTTAAAATAAGCAAATATTGTCCCTGACCTGATCTCATCGTTGGGATCGAAACATCTTACTGTGATGGTTTGTTGACAGTTTGCACGAGCAGCATTCAGTGTGCTATTTTACCACGTCTTGTACTAAGTACAAGACGCAATTTAGATCAACACGGGTGAGGACCTACTGGGCATAGTTTTGTACTTTCTAGGGTTGTACAGTATACCGGTATTAGTATAGTACCGCGATACTAATGAATCATTTTCGGTAGGTACCGGTCCTGCACCACCCAGCGCCCGGTCGAAGTCATGTCGAGTCATTGCTGGTTTACGAGCAGAGGAGCATGTTCGGTAGCACACAATCACAGAGTACTTACGAGCAGACACAGTGTGTAGACAGAAAAGGGAGAACGAACGCATTTTGGCTTAAAAACTAAAGATAAAGGTGAAGTTATAACACTGAAACGTGAGGTGCTTTAAGACATGGCTAGCTAGCTAGTGGCTAACATCCATCCGCCGTCAGCAGTGTTTTAGCTACTTCTAAATCACTAATCCTCGCCTCCATGGTGACAAATAAAGTAAGTTTCTTACAAATATCATCCCTGCAGGACGAGGAATAGCTAAACATGCTTCACTACACACCGTAGCTCACCGGCGTCAAAATGTAAACAAACACCATTGGTGGATCTACACCTAACATCCACTGTAATGATACCAAGTATAGTAGCGTATCTAGTCGATACTACTATGATTATGTCGATATTTTTTGGCATCACAACATCTTCTTTTGTTTAAAAAAAATTCATATTATGTTTACAAACTCAGGAAATATGTCCCTGGACACATGAGGACTTTGAATATGACCTGTAACGACTTGGTATCGGATTGATACCCAAATTTGTGGTATCATCCAAAACTAATGTAAAGTATCAAACAACAGAAGAATAAGTGATTATTACATTTTAACAGAAGTGTAGACAGAACATGCTAAAAGGGAAAGTAAGCATATATTAACAGTAAATGAACAAGTAGATTAATAATTAATTTTCTACCACTTGTCCTTAATAATGTTGACAAAATAATAGAATGATAAATGACACAATATGTTACTGCATACGTCAGCAGACTAATTAGGAGCCTTTGTTTGTTTACTTACTACTAAAAGACAAGTTGTCTAGTATGTTCACTATTTTATTTAAGGACTTAATTGCAATAAGAAACATATGTTTAATGTACCCTAAGATTTTTTTGTATCAAAATAATTTTGGTACCGATACCGATACCAAAATATTGGTATCGGGAAAACACTAGTACTTTCCATTTGCAACCCTAAGGTGCAGTGTGGTGAATAGGGCAGGGAGAACTGCACAGAGAGCATGTCATCGTCTGACTCAGTTCCCCTCCTTTTAAGGCAGCACTGTTGTGAGACCTTTCTTCTGCAGTGCAGCAACAGAAGGCAAATTAGATTGCACAGATTTCTAAGAAGCCACGTTTCCTCAGTCAGGATATGACAATTGAAAAAAACAATGGAAATCATTTAATGAAGACAGTTTGTTGTTTGAGAATCCTTTTGTGTTTCAGAGGTGTACACCTGGTACAAAGTGATTTGTTCACCTTTCTAAGCATTTAATTTTCACACTTGGGTCTGACTTTGTGAGCTTGTCATGCGATCCATCATCCACACACTCAAGACTTTATCTCCCTGTCAGCGCCCGGCTGCTTTCATGAGCTATCACACCCTCTGTGACAGCGTCTCCTCACCTGTCCATCCATCAGAGCCAAGACGCAGCACCACATCGCTGCGTGTTTGTGTGTTTATCAGTAATTAGGGCGCGCAGGGAGGGAGCGAGCTGGGGGTCTCAGACTGAAACCAGCTGTGTGGGGCCGCCGCAGGACTCAGTCAGCTGACAAGAGCTCAAGAGCGAGCCGATGACAGTGGGCCAATCGTTTTTTTGGGGGGGGGTGGGGGGGGGGGGGATTTGGGTTTTTTCCCTCTTGGTGTAATAATCAAGTGAAGCTGGAGTTAAACGCACTTGGGATGTTTTTGGATCCAAAGCAGCTTGACATGCTGCAGCAACCAACACATTGCTCAAGGACATACTGGCAATTGATAGCGTAGTGAATTTCCATGACCAAATATCACTTTTTAGCTCATATCGAAGGTACAACAGCAGTTGCAGAGTACCTAAAGGGTGGAGCTAGACACTCTGCAGAATGTTTTGATTGGTCAAAAATATTTTGTCACACAACAAGAGTACAAAACGGAGAACCACAAATTATATATATATTTTTAGAGATGTCCAGCAATATCGGCCTGCCGATATTATCGGCCGATAAATGCGTTAAAATGTAATATCGGAAATTATCGGTATCGTTTTTTTAATTATCGGTATTGTTTGTTTTTTTGTTTTTTTGTTTTTTTAATTAAATCAACATACAAACCACAAGATACACTTAGAATTAGTGCACCAACCCAAAAAACCTTCCTCCCCCATTACACTCATTCACACAAAAGGGTTGTTTCTTTCTGTTATTAATATTCTGGTTCCTACATTATATATCAATATATATCAACACAGTCTGCAAGGGATACAGTCCGTAAGCACACATGATTGTGCGTGCTGCTGGTCCACTAATAGTACTAACCTTTAACAGTTAATTTTACTAATTTTCATTAATTACTAGTTTCAATGTAACTGTTTTTATATTGTTTTACTTTATTTTTTATTCAACAAAATGTTTTTAATTTATTTATCTTATTTTTTATTTTTTTTTTTAAAGTACCCTACCTTCACCATACCTGGTTGTCCAAATTAGACATAATAATGTGTTAATTCCACGACTGTATATATCGGTTGATATCGGTATCGGTTGATATCGGTATCGGTAATTAAAGAGTTGGACAACATCGGAATATCGGATATCGGCAAAAAGCCATTATCGGACATCCCTAATTTTTTTTAAATGTTTTTTTTACTTTATTTTTTATTTTTTTACAAGTCCACTGTGTAGCGACAGACAGAATAGATTCTTGATTCCAACACAATTCTCGATTCAAACGAGGGTGGTTTGGTATAAAGATAATAACAAGTATGAATAATTAATCAATCAATCAAAGTTTATTTATATAGCCCTTAATCACAAATGTCTCAAAGGGCTACACAAGCCACAAAGACATCCTCGGCTCAGATCCCACATCAGGGCAAGAAAAAACTCAACCCAATGGGATACAATGAGAAACCTTGGAGGGGAACGCACATGTGAGGATTCATATAGTAATAAAATAAACAAACGGTTAAACAAAGATTACAAAAGCTCCTCTTGGCTGCTTAGATGGCCTTAAAAACGTCTTTTTAAAAATTTATTTTTGAAAATATGAATCGATTTAGAAATTGAATGAATAAGAATTGCAATATGGATGTGAATCAACTTTAATTCAGCACCCCTACTAACAACTAATAACATTGATTAGTCTATGTCTTTAAATGTACAGTTATTATGTATTCATTTTTAGACTTTTTAGAAAAATTATGAATATCAAAGTGGCCCTCTGCCTTCAGTATATGGCCCTCTGTGAACAAAACTTAAGTCATAAATTAACAGAGACTGGAACTATATGCTTTTACTTTTCTAAAAAGAAAACATGTAAATGATGATACAGTATGTGAAATGTATGTATTTCTTATTCAGTTATTTATTGGCTATTTAGATAGATAAACTAAAACAATACACTAAAAAACTCCTTTGTCCCACACGCCATCTGACTGTACAACTCCTCTCTGGGGGGGAGGGGAGGGGGGGGTGTACTAGGATGACAGGGGATGCAAAACAATAACAATACTGAAATAAACTGCAAAAAAAAACAGTGCAATTAACAGTGCAATACATTTTCATAACATGGTCACTACTGCCTAGTTTCTCTTGTTATATTCTTATTTTTACTGTTATATTGTTATTCTTCTTGTTGCTTTTTATTTTTATTCTTATATGTTCTATTTTATTTCCATTTACACCCCCATTATTTACTTTTTAAATTTGATCTCAATTCTGTACACTGCTGCTGGAATGTTTATTTTCCTGAGGGAACTCTCCTGAAGGAATTAATAAAGTACTATCTATCTATCTATCTATCTATCTATCTATCTATCTATCTATCTATTTATCTATCTATCTATCTATATAATTAGTTTTATGGTATATGTATTTTGTACAGAAAATGAGGCGGCCATCCTGGGACACCTCTATGAAATTCCTGAATTGAAGGTCAGCAGCAAAACCCACACCTGGTTAGATGTATCAGAATTGACTGTTCCAAGAGAGTTTGCACCATGCAGGTTCCTAATGGTGGCCTCTCCACTTAATGCAATACGCCTCCAGCAGCTAGAACGCCATCAATTAGTGTATAGCTGCATGTTTGCACGTAGCGGTCATATGCATTTGGACTGCAACGCTCATGTTCTTCATGTGAGTTCCAGCCACATTTTATGCAAATATTTAGAGCGGGTGTAAAAGGCTCTTGATCTCCCTGCACTGTTTACTCTTCTGTTCTCTCTCATTCTGACTTTTTTTTTTTTACTCTGACTGAGTGATGGGGGCATGTTGTTGGGAGGGAAGAGGGAGAAGGAGCGAGTAAGCATAAAGGGAGGTCAGACTAAAAGAGAGCCTTCTAGGAGAGAGCCTTAAGTGAGGAAAGAGAGGAGAAGTTTTCAGTGTGATGGATGACTTGTCATCCTGCCGAAATCAAAAGCCTGATCTAACACGCCACGTAATTCTGGACTGAGGCCCATCAGGCTAATTGTGGAGTCATTTGACATCTGCTGACATCTGAAAACGTATTAGCCACCTCTGCCAGACGGAGAGAGAGAGTGGGTGCTGGGGGTGAAGGTGTTGGTGTTGGTGTAATAATCCTGACTTGATTTCCAAATGCCGCTTTGGGTGCTGCAATGAGAAGAAAAACAGGGATCTAGTTACAGAACAAAGTATCACATATGTGGTCTTTGTCATCAGCGTTTGCAGCAGTTTGATCAATGATGGTCGTGTGGTGATAACATGAAGTCATGTGTTACCCAAACTAATGAGCTATGTTGCTGGGTGGCCTGATGGATGATGCACACACGCACATGCACACCATATTGGAATACTACGCTTCTTATACATTTTCTTAGCAACCTCTCACATCCTTGTCATGATCTATTTTATGGGCATTCTGCTGAGTTGGCATTACGGCAAGATGTTAGACCCACTTAATTGCACTGAGATGCAACACTTAGGCTATGTTCACACTGCAGGGCAGGATGTCCAATTTGGATTTTTCTGGTCAAATCCGATCTTTTTAAGTATAGTCCTTCACATTACAAAAAAAATGTTTTGTCTAATGTTAATGCAAACTGACCCGCATGCAGACATGACGTCACACGTGCTGCAGTGTTTACACAAGTAAACATGGCCTCCACTCTCGTACGTTTCAGTCCTGGCACATTTGTGGCAATTTCAAGGATTTTGTGCAATCAAAATCAACATTTTCAGATGGGAATTATTGCACATAAAAGATTTAGAAAGAAGAAGGCTATCATTTCGATATCTGCTACGAGAGTGCGTGGGTGAGCAGTCGGCGACTGGAGTGGTGGAACATTTTTACGTGAGTTCATAAAACAGTATTTTCACCTGTTTTCTGCTCATTTGTCAAATGTTTATTTTTCAAGCGTCTATTTTGGCGAAGAATTATGAAGCTTATCACTTTTTGATGACATATTGGTCGGATCAATGTGACTCGATCGTTTAGACTGCAGTCGCATTGGATACATACCTGATTTATATCCACATACGAAAGCGCCTGGGTCTGATTTAAAAACGTCGGAGTATTACTGCTCACATGAATTGATTAACGTGGACCCCGACTTAAACAAGTTGAAAAACTTATTCGGGTGTTACCATTTAGTGGTCAATTGTACGGAATATGTACTGTACTGTGCAATCTACTAATAAAAGTTTCAATCAATCAATCAAAAACATTGACATGAAAACATCTGATACAGGTTACATGTGAGCAAAAAACATTTGTAATTTACCTGCAATGTGAACAAAGCCTTAACTCCTTCACATTGCAGGGTATCAGGCCCAATTTAGATGTTTTTGTTACATCCGATCTTTTTCTGTAGTTGTTCACATTACCATAAAATTATGCGACTTTTATGTATTCCTAATGTGAACGGAATGAGTCTGTGTACTGACGCACATGCACAAAAAACATAAACATGACCCCAGTTTGTGTTGGTATGAGTCCTGGCATATTGATGACAATTTCAAGGAGTTTATTGAACATTCATTAAGTCAACATTTATCATTTCACGTAGGAGATTAAGGAAGAGTACAATACTTTTTGCTTTGGGAGTTAGTATATATACATTAGTATATATATTAGACTTAGACTTAGACTTAGACTTCCTTTTTATTGTCATTCAAATGTGAACTTTACAGCACAGAAGAGAACAACATTTCGTTACATAAGCTCATGGTAGTGCAGGATAAAAAAGCAATAAGGTGCATATATAAATAAATAAATATATATAAATAATATATATATATATATATATATATATAAAATAAATAAATATATATACATATATATAAATAAATAAATAAATAGATTACTGTACGGATAAATATATTGCACTTTTTCACATGCGTCCACGTTTATGGATGTATGTTATATTGTTTTTTTTTATTCCAGCGAGTTAATCCATTTTGGGGGGAGTTGAGGGGATAATTTAATTATGATGCGTTCAAGAGTCTTACGGCTTGAGGGAAGAAGCTGTTACATAACCTGGAGGTTCTGCTTCGGAGGCTGCGGAACCTCTTTCTAGAGTCCAGCAGTGAAAACAGTCCTTGGTGGGGGTGGGAGGAGTCTTTGCAGATTTTCTGAGCCCTGGTCAGGCAGCGGCTTTTTGCGATCTCCTGGATAGGAGGAAGAGGAGTCCTGATGATCTTTTCCGCCGTCCTCACCACTCTCTGGAGAGACTTCCAGTCTGAGGCATTGCAGGCTCCAGTCCAGACAGAGATGCTGTTGGTCAGCAGGCTCTCTATAGTGCCTCTGTAGAATGTGGTGAGAATGGGGGGAGGGAGCTGTGCTCTTTTCATCCGACGCAAAAAGTGCATGCGCTGCTGAGCTCTTTTTACAAGAGCTCCGGTGTGTAGGGACCAGGTTATATGGTCTGTTATCTGCACCCCCAGGAACTTGGTGCTGCTTACTTTCTCCACCGCTGTGCCGTTGATGTAGAGTGGAGCGTGGCTGGACTGGTGCTTATATATATATATATATATATATATATATATATATATATATATATATATATATATATATATATATATATATACGTTAGTATATATATTTTTTCTGCTTCTTTGTCTATCATTGTCACCTTTTGATGACGCATGGGTCTGATGAACGCAACCTGATCGTTCAGACTATAAATGGGATTTATGGCTTTTAAAAAGGAAGTCGAATCTTGAGGAGTCTTTTTTTTTTTAAAGAGCCTTTCAAAAGAATGGCTCGTAATTAGAGTTCTTTTTGTCTTTTCCTTTTTTCTTTTTTTTTTAGCAAGTAAACAATCACAGTCATAGTAGCAGTTATCAGATAGGGTGTAGAACAGAACAATTTCAATTTACACAATTATTACCCTATGGTAGGAATTATTCTGAAATACTGACTATAATTTTAATAATAATAATAATAATAATGTTTTCACCGTAAACATTCCACAAAGTGTTGCCATATCTCCATGCTTTGATTTGTAACATTGCCACACTGTTTTGAATTCTCTCTCACCAAAAAAACGTTGTAGCAAATTATATCAAAGTATATATAAGAAGCACAAGTATATAACAAGTATGAATACAACTATAAAATAAATAAAATTAGGACATAATAAAGATGTCAATATAAAATTGTACTTCCATACCTGATGTGTGTATGCTTGAACCACCGTACTTTATATATTTACAGACTAGGGTTGTCCCGATACCAATATTTTGATACAACTGCTGGTTCCAAAATGTATTTTGATACATAATTTCATTGTTGGCTTTATTTCAACAGAACAGATCATCATACATTTAACATATATTTGTTATTGCAATCAAATAAGAATGTTGGCACCAAATAAGATAGTGAGCATACTAGACAACTTCTCTTTTAGTCGTAAGTAAGCAAACAAAGGCTCCTAATTGGCTGCTGACATATGCAGTAACATATTGTGTAATTTCTGGTTGTATTATTTTATCAAGCGGAGAAAATAGATTATTAATCTACTTATTTACTGTTAATATCTGCTTGCTTTCTGTTTTAATATGTTTTAGCTACACTTTTGTTAAAATTTAATAATCACTTATTCTTCTGTTGTTTGGATACTTAAATGGGTATTGGGTGGGTAGATATTGTGTATATTGTATATTATATGATGATGTATATTTGAACTGTGGGTCCATATCCATAAGTTCTATGCTTCTATGGATTCTTGTTTTGCAGAACTGACTTTAATATTAACAAAAGAAACAAAATCAAAAATCATGTCTGTAAATATACAAATACAATTCCTAGCATACGTTTTGGGTGATACGAGAATTTTTACAGGGTCATACAGGGTCCTACATTGGTTATAATCAAAGTTCTCCTGTGTCCAGGGACGTATTTAATGGGTTTATAAACAATTAAAAATACATGATTTTGTTATAATAAAAAATATCGACGTAATCATATTAGTATCGACTTTATACGTGTCTTGTATTTGGTATTATTACAGTGGATGTCTGTGTATGTAGACCCACCTATGGAATTTGTTTACACTCAGAAGTTATTGTATTCTCTCAGTGTGTGGTGAAGCATGTTTAGCTATTCCTCGTGTTGTGGGGAGGATACTTGTAAGAAAGGTACTTTATTTGTCACCATGGAGATGAGAATTATTGATTTAGAAGTAGCTAAAACATTAATGGCTAACAAGAGCAAGAGCCAAGCACCTCTTGCAAAGCGGCGCTTCACTGTTTATAGCTTCAACTTTATTGTTAGTTTTTAGGCCAAAATGCGTCCATTTTTCTTTTTCTATCTCCACTAGGGATGTCCCGATCCAGGTTTTTGCACTTCCGATCCGATACCGATATTGTTTTTGCATTTCCGATCCGATACCGATACTGTGTTGTTTGATGTTTCCGAGCATGTATTAAAGTTTAAAGTTATTTAGCCTACTTAGTTGTCAGAATCATGTTGAAAAGGGTTTTAGTACTCTTGATAACAACTAGCCAGCTGAATTAGGGGAGTTTGAATAATACACAATGGTTGGTAACAAGAAGCTGACCTGTTTATTGAAGGATAAACACAAAATAGACAAAATTATACATGACAAACAGAAATGGCATCATTGAACTAGGGCTGGGCGATATGGCCTTTTTTTAATATTGCGATATTTTAAGGCCATATTGCGATACACAATATATATCTCGATATTTTGCCTTAGCCTTGAATGAACACTTGATACATATAATCACAGCAGTATGATGATTCTATGTGTTTTGATTGATTGATTGAGACTTTTATTAGTAGGTTGCACAGTGAAGTACATATTCCGTACAATTGACCACTAAATGGTAACACCCGAATAAGTTTTTCAACTTGTTTAAGACGGGGTCCACAATTGCGCACTGTTTAAGCGTCCTCTGCGCATAGCAAATCTATGCCACGCACAAAATCAAATAAAAAAAATAAGCGCATGTGTATGTGTATGTTAAGTATGTGATTGATTCATGATACAGATATATACTATCATATATACTATCATCATAATACAGTCATCACACAAGATAATCACATTGAATTATTTACATTATTTATAATCCAGGGTGTGGAGGGGGGCGCCGGATGTAAGTGTCAAAAAGACAGCCAAAAGAGTTTGATATGAGAATAAATCTAAAGTTAAAATATAGGGTAGAAATGCACCCATTTGCAGGAAATGTAGTCTTGGTTTTCAAAATGTTCTTTCAATGCTTGCATGTCTACATTAAAACATTCTTCTTCATACTGCATTAATATATGCTACTTTTAAACGTTCATGCAGAGAAGGAAATCACAACTAAAAAAAATCACTAATTTTTTCATACGGTGTTGATGTGGACATTTTTGCCTCGGCATTTTGATGGTGTGGACGTGTGGCACCGAACGGAGATAAGCGTCTCGACAGACGTCACAATATTTGAACAATGATGACGAAAACTGTTTTCTCTGTCGTGTCCGTGTGTCGAAAATTGTTATGCGCTTATTTTTTGTATTTGATTTTGTGCGTGGCATAGATTTGCTATGCGCAGAGGACGCTTAAACAGTGCGCAATAGCACAGTCGAGCACCTTAGAGGGAGCGTTGCTCGCACGGCTGCGCTAGCATCACAGCTAACGTTAGCCATGCTGCTACCTCTCTGCTCGGGGAGGACGTATACGTATGTGACGTATGACGTGACAGTATGTGACGTATGACGTGACAGTATGTGACGTGTGTAAGAAGGTGCGCTTGCTGTCTGTGAGAAGGAGACACAGGAAAGAGTGAGAAGAGCCTGTCGTGTAACGCCAGCAGCTAAAAGCAACTACGTGAGAATCCACAGACCTGTGGATGTGTTGAAGGTGTGCTGGAAAATGCGGAACGGAAATTACGGAGCAGCAGAAAAGTGGAATGTATTATTTAAATCGATGCGTTTTTTTAAACAGGATCTGGATCAGCATTGCTGATACGCAATTTTTGGCAAATATCGGCAGCCGATCCGATCCAAATTTCGGATCGGGACATCCCTGATCTCCACACTGTTTATGTGTGCGTTTCCTAACATGCGCCTTTGCTCACTTTACCAGCAATGTCATGACATGACGAAAACGCACTGTCGCATACAAAAAAAAGTACCAGTATTTTTCAGAAGCAGTATAGTACCGTTTTAATTAAAAACGGTGTAGTACTGTTTTTAATTAATTAGTACTGCGGTACTTTATTAGTACCGGTATACCATACCACCTTACTACATACATACATGAACCAGGAAAGCGAATCCAAATGTTGCTACATTTCCTTTGACTTCGACTCATTTTATAGTCTGTTCGCCAGTCGGGTGCCGACGTTGTGTCTGCATGAAAAACAGTTCCTAAATGAACAGCTTGCAACTAAGAATCGGTCGTCGTCGTTCACTTAAAAGAACCGTTTAAAAGACTTTTGCGAAACTCACATCTTTAGTTGTGATTGCAGTCCTTTAAGGGGAACATTATCACAATTTTAGAAGGGTTAAAACCATTAAAAATCAGTTCCCAGTGGCCTATTTTATTTTTCGAAGTTTTTTTCAAAATTTTACCCATCACGCAATATCCCTAAAAAAAAGCTTCAAAGTGCCTGATTTTAACCATCGTTATATACACCCGTCCATTATCCTGTGACGTCACATAGTGATGCCAATACAAACAAACATGGCGGATAGAACAGCAAGATATAGCGACATTAGCTCAGATTCAGACTCGGCTTTCAGCGGTTTAAGCGATTCAACAGATTACGCATGTATTGAAACGGATGGTTGTAGTGTTGAGGCAGGTAGCGAAAACGAAATTGAAGAAGAAACTGAAGCTATTGAGCCATATCGGTTTCAACCGTATGCAAGCGAAACCGACGAAAACGACACGACAGCCAGCGACACGGGAGAAAGCTAGGACGAATTCGGCAATCGCCTTCTAACCAACGATTGGTATGTGTTTGTTTGGCATTAAAGGAAACTAACAACTATGAACTAGGTTTACAGCATATGAAATACATTTGGCAACAACATGCACTTTGAGAGTGCAGACAGCCAATTTCAGCCGCGCTAAGAAATATATTTTTCATCGATTTCAGCACTCAGGTTAACCATACCTAAATAGACACAAAATACTGCATTACACTAGACTACTCGAATGATTGAAAAAAAATATATATTTTTAAGCTAAATTATTGGTAAACACAGTTTATGTATAATAATTTACGTAAAACCGCGAGTAATGAATAAAGTTTTCATCAATTAATATATTCTGTAGACATACCCTCATCCGCTCTCTTTTCCTGAAAGCTGATCTGTCCAGTTTTGGAGTTGTTGTCAGCAGGCCAGGGAAGCTAGGGTCTTTATCGTCGGAAATGCGTCTGCTTTGAGTGTCGCAGGATATCCACACCTTCTTGCCATCTCTGTCGTAGCATAGCTTTCGTCGGTAAAGTGTGCGGAACAAACGACTGACCATTTCGTCGGCTTTCCCCACACCCTCGTATTTTGAACAAATTTCGTCCAATTTCTTGCCACATTCGCATCTTTGGGCCACTGGTGCAACTTGAATCCGTCCCTGTTCGTGTTGTTACACCCTCCGACAACACACCGACGAAAGTGAGAAAATGGCGGATTGCTTCCCGATGTGACGTCACGTTGTGACGTCATCGCTCCGAGAGCGAATAATAGAAAGGCGTTTAATTCGCCAAAATTCACCCATTTAGAGTTCGGAAATCGGTTGAAAAAATATATGGTCTTTTTTCTGCAACATCAAGGTATATATTGACGCTTACATAGGTCTGGTGATAATGTTCCCCTTTAATGGTAAGTTCCATTAACCTAGGAAGTTGGAAGTCGGAGCTGGGAAAGACATCACAGCCAATTAAGTTATGAGCATTCCAGTTCCAAGGTCAAAAATCAACATGGTAGAGTTGTACGGTGTACCGGTACTAATAAAGTACCGCAGTACTAATGAATTAAAAGCAGTACTATACTGCCTCTGAAAAATATTGTTACTTTATTTTTTAGGAGCCTCTGTAACCCGTTTGCTTACTTACCACTAAAATACAAGTTGTCTAGTATTTTCACTGTTATTTAATGACAAAATGGTTCTCTGATTGCAATAAGAAACATGTGTTTAAATGTGTCCTAAGATTTTATATGAATAAATATATGTGTTTGTGGTTCCCTTTTTTTTGAAAAATATAGAAAAGTATGGAAAAAAATGTTGATACCCGTAGTGGTACTAAAATATTGGTGTCGGGACAATCCTACAACATGGCCACATGCACAAAAGCTATTTGTGTGCTTGCCTTATCTGAATATAAACAAAAAAAAGTACTACTTCTGCAACCTTTAAACACAACAGATGAAGAGGAAACAAAAAGACGCTATTGCGAAGCAAGGTAAAACGTATGAAACACATGAAACATTTGAATATTACACGAAACAGTAATATTACCAAATATAAATATCCAACAATACATCGTACATGGCTGCTTTAGTCTGACAAAAACTAGTTAGAAGTGCTAATCATTTTACAGAAGCCTCTATATATGTTTACACTCAAAGCGGCCATCTTTGAAGCCAACTTGGGGGTGATGAGGACTATTTACTTTCCGAGTAGGAAATCCGCCTCGGGGGGCATTCCAATTGAAACTTCCGACTACGAACTTGGAAATTCCAACTTCCAGTACAATGGGAACACACCCTAAGGCTGGGGAGATTTGTCAAGATGGCCACGCATGGAACAAAAGTTGTTAATGGTGTTCCAATAGATCAGCGACCGATCAATAATGGCAAATTTCCATGGAATAGTATGTGACCGCCAGATGCCATTCAATTCCTTTTAATGCTGATCGCAAAAAATTATGGCTTCTAGGTCATACCTTACAGCTTGGTCCTTGACAGACGCAGCTAATGCTAGCAGCTACTGCTAACTGTGTTTGTGTATGCTAGTGACGTGCGGTGAGGTTCATGGCTGGTGAGGCACTGACTTCATCACAGTCAGATTTACAAACATATGAACCCTAACGAGTATCTTATTCACCATTTAATTGGCAGTAGTTAACGGGTTATGTTTAAAAGCTCATACCAGAATTCTTCCCTGCTTGGCACTCAGCATCAAGGGTTGGAATTGGGGGTTAAATCACCAAAAATGATTCCCGGGCGCGGCGCCGCTGCTGCCCACTGCTCCCCTCACCTCCCCTCACCTCCCAGGGGGTGAGCAAGGGGATGGGTCAAATGCAGAGGACAAATTTCACCACACCTAGTGTGTGTGACAATCATTGGTACTTTAACTTAACTTTAACTTTACACATACAAACTGTAGCACACAAAAAAGCACATTTAATAAAAAAAAACGTTATTATGGTCTTACCTTTACTTATAAATGAAGTCCATGCGCCGCTCCTTCTGAACAAAAGCATCGATAACTTGTTTATAGAAGTCTTCCTTATCTTTCTTCAGTTTTAAAAGTCTCTCTGTCTTCCTTTAGTTATTACCTCCTGCTTTGATTGAAAGTCCAGTTTAGAAAACTGTTCTGCCCTCACTATATGTGTTGAGGTTATACAGCTTGGCAGACAGCTAAGTATCTGTATCATGAATCAATTTAAGTGGACCCCGACTTAAACAAGTTGAAAAACTTATTCGGGTGTTACCATTTAGTGGTCAATTGTACGGAATATGTACTTCACTGTGCAACCTACTAATAAAAGTCTCAATCAAATCAATCAACAACCAATCCAGGACGTTCTAATAAAGTTCCAAAGCAGATGAATCCATTTAGGCTCTTTATTGTTGTTGATCTTGCTTTGTTTTGCACTGGACTTTTTTTTTTTTTTGTAAAACTGAAATACACACAATGACGATGTATAAGCTATATGATTCAATCAACACACTGAAATGTAATACACAATATGTAAACATCAGCTCCACACAAATACACAGCACCACCATCAAACAAACACTGCTGAGTGTTGAAACTATTTCTATGGTGGAAATACACGACCGGCAGCCATTTTAAGTCCTCAAACATCCATTAAATTAGTGCACAAAAATGTTTTTTCAATACACATCTTACTATCAAATTTAGCCACTTTCCACCTTCATATTGAGCCACATAAACAAGTTACACAGTTTACTTACAGACGTATCTTTTCCAAGGCTTGTAAGAGGTAACACAACTTGTCTACTTCTTATTGTCTCATGAACTGAACTAACATCGTAAACCGGACGTGCCCGAACTGATGACGCGCAGCATTTTCCCATCGCCAGGAGGTGTCAGTAATAGTCCACAATCAAACGGGCATAACAAAAACTGTTTTATTTTAGATATGTAATCCTCCATGTTAAAAGTTCAGGCGAGAGGAAAAAATAAACGATCGCTACTAAATGTTGCTGCTTGTTGTCACTTCTTCTGCAGCCGAGTAGTCGCAAGAATGATCTCTGGGATCACTACCGCCCTCTACCACCAGGAGGCGGGATTACTGCGAGCCTCACCCAGTGCGTCTTTGCAGCAGTTTTATGATTGCTCAGCACAAGAAATATGTTACACACATACAGTTGTTGACAAAATACACTGTACATTATATACCTCAGCTAACTAAACTATGGAAATGTATATTATAATTCATATAGCAATATGGTCTCACTGCACAGCAGGCCAGCAGTTAGCCAAGTCATTGCGCAATCCATGGCGAGGCTCAACTGGCTGGTGACTCACCGCAAGTCTCTTCTCAGTATTTGAACGGCAAATGTGAAAATTCAGCGATTTTGAATAAAAATAATCTAAAACTGGTGAAGTTAAATGGAAAATAACTTTATAGTATATTCACTGGATACCTATAACAATTTAATTAATTGTTTTTCTTTTTACATTTTTTTTCTTTCCATGATGGCACGTGAGGCCCCGCCTCACCTGCCTCCCGTGACTGCACGCCACTTGTGTACCGTATTTTCCGCACTATAAGGCGCACCGGATTATTAGCCGCACCTTCTATGAATTACATATTTCATAATTTTGTCCACCAATAAGCCGCCCCGGACTATAAGCCGCGCCTACGCTGCGCTAAAGGGAATGTCAAAAAAACAGTCAGATAGGTCAGTCAAACTTTAATAATATATTAAAAACCAGCGTTCTAACAACTCTGTTCACTCCCAAAATGTACGCAAATGTGCAATCACAAACATAGTAAAATTCAAAATAGTGCAGCGCAATAGCAACATAATGTTGCTCGAACGTTAATGTCACAACACACAAAATAAACATAGCGCTTACTTTCTGAAGTTATTCTTCATTCGTAAATCCTTCGTCTTCGGTGTCCGAAGTGAAAAGTTGGGCAAATTTACGATCCACTGGCAGATGTTGGCGTCGTCTGGCGCTGCCTACTCGTCTTAGTGAAGGTGTGTTCGCCTTCTGTCTTCCATTGTTCCCACGCAGTTAGCAGTCTAGCTTCGAATGCCCTGTTGACACCAATATCTAGCGGCTGGAGGTCTTTTGTCAATCCACCCGGAATGACGGCGAGTATTGAATTACCCGGTAAGCGTGTCAGCGTGTCTCTCAATGTGCTGTTATGAGCTAGCAAATATAACAACTACACTACCCAGCATGCAACGATAGTTACGAGCATGCGCAGTAGCCCTGAGAAGCGATGTTGTATGCTGGGAGTTCGAATGTGGTTATGAGCACGCTGTGAGAAAACGTTGAGAACTCAGTTAACACGCCTCGTCTGCATTATTTATAATTAGACAGACAACACACTTAATAGGAGCCATTTGGGGTCTTTACATAAACACACAAATGGAAATGAAACGTCACATATCCCAGCATGCACCGCGCGCTTCTTCTACGGGGAAAAAAGATGGCGGCTGTTTACCGTAGTTGCGAGACCTAAACTTTATGAAAATGAATCGTAATAAAGCGCACCGGGTTATAAGGCGCACTGTTAGCTTTTGAGAAAATTTGTGGTTTTTAGGTGCGCCTTATAGTGCGGAAAATACGGTATGCCCATACACAGTGCGGTGCAGCCCCACAAAGCTTATATCATTTTCATTGTGGCAAATAAACTACATTTCTTACAATTAATGTTATCACTGGAGTAGCTGGGAAACATGTCGAGCAAGAGAGCATAATTTGACAAGAAAATATGACAACGCTAGGCAAGCTTGAAACAACAAAAGAATTCAATGAAATGAAATGAAACTCCCCTTGGGTTTCATCAAAGCTCAAATCATTCTTCGGTTTAACAGACATTTATTTTGAACAAGTCTTTACATGCCTCGACAGTCCCTGAGGAAATGAAACACAATACACGACTATGCCTCCCATGAAATAACACATTTCACATACTTCTTAAATATAATACCTCATTGGCCACATCAACTCCAGGGGAATGAGGTAGAAATGTTCTTAACTAGGCCTGGGCCGATATTCGATGAGTTAACCAACAATTAACCAACAATAAATAAAAATGTTGTCGGTAAGTTTTCCAGCCTCTGTAAATCGCCATGTGTATGTTTAAAGGGCTTTCAAACTTTTCATTGGTTTTAGCAGCTGCATGTGTTTGTGCCATAGCGGAATGAAAAGAAGCAGGTGAATCCTCTTGTCATCATTAAGTGTCTTTGACTCTTTGTGCGGCGAGGCGGGGCCAATGGCCCCCTAGCATCACACACTGCAACAAGTTAGCCCGTGCAAGTTAGCCCATGCAACACAAAACCAGTATGAAGTTTTAACCTTTGGAACAACATGAGCCTATCAACACCGAGGACGCAGTTAGCCGAATGTGCGCTAATACAGCAAACCTGCACGTCCACTTGAAACACAACCACTCGACAGTCCACACTCCGCGTTTCGTGTGCGATGTGAGTGCAAACAAAACAGCGCAAGATAGTGTGCACTCACAGAAAAAGTGTTTCAAAGACATGCTGCCATTTAATACTGTTGAAAACTGCCATTTCTAAAAGGGCTTCAATCATCTGACAGACATTTGTTGTCATGTCATGTTGGAGTTTCCTCACTTGGAACCTCCCAGACTAAGTTTATTATTTATTATTTATTGCCCTCCTTGTATATATTTTAGGATCCCCCCATCCTCCCCTTAACATAATGTATTGTTTTTTGTTTAGATTTTTATTCAAGTGCAACATTTTGCTAACACGGTATATTTTATTGTTATTATGTGTTTGTTTTATTTAACTTGGAGATTTAAACGTTTACATTTCAATCACAATATTAAGATATACGAGAAACACAAGTTTATTGCATTTGAAAAGTTACAAGTGCAATATTATTATGTAATATCATTACATCAGTGGTTAGTTTGGTCTGAAAAAAATAATGGCAATAATGTCATTTATCTGCAATAATTTGTAGGTCAATAATCCTCAAGCAAAATTTGTTATCGGCCCAGGCCTATTCTTAACAGCGACTTTCTGTACACTTATGACAACTTCTCCTGAACACGTCAGACATCCAGCCTTTTCTGTGTGTGCCATACCTACTTTGAATCTACCGATTAATTGAAAAAATAATCGATAGATTAATCTTTTCAAAAAAATTATCGTTTGGTGTAGCCACAAATGCATCGGATTCATATCTGATACATGCAAAAAAAAAAGAGGCATGGGTCCGATTTGAAAAAATCTGAATTGTACTCCTCACCGCATGAAAAAACAGATACAGGTCACAAACATACAACAGAGAGGGTAAAATGGCAAAACCAAGTCTATGGTGTTAAACTTCATAACCTTGTTATGTCTTTCCGCTATTTCTGGGGTGTCAAACTTGTTTTCATTGAGGGCCACATTGCAGTTATGACTGCCTTCAGAGAGCTGCTTGTATGTGTGAATATATATAAATATAGATGTATAAACTCCTTGTGATAGTATTACACGACTGCCTATAAAATTGACGATTAGATTTGTTTTTCATAAAAGTTGAAGGATAACTTGCTTTAAAAAACAACATTCAAGGTGACAAGCAAATATTTAAATAAAATATGATGCAATATATATAATTTAATATTTGTTGCATGAACAGATAATAGTTTGTAAGATATGCAATTTCATGCAGTACATACATTTTTTTTATTCAAAATGGAAAGAACGAATGGAGCTTATTTACGTTTTACATCATTTTCACATGAAAGTCTAATCTGGTTGAAAGCAGCATGAACACATTATGTTGCAAATTACACAAATTATATTTATATTGGGGGTAATTACAGTCAGCCAACTCGTCTAAAGTTTTACGTATATTTGCAGCGTGGTGCAACACTACATTATTTCCGGTCCCCTTTTTGGCCACGCACACATCTTCTTCTTAACCTTACAGACCCGAACCATTTATTTTCTATTTCAGCCTATGTTCAGTTCTCAGAGACACAGCAACACAGCTGGCTTTCAGTCTTACCCCTCTGTCATTGGCTGAAAACACCAGAAACAAGCACCTTCTACTGAGTCCTGATTGGTCATAGCTTGCAGTGCTCAGCCACATGGTGTCAGGACTTGATCTTGGGTGTTTGCTTTACCAGGATGCAACGAAAAGTTGGCGCGGGCGAGACGGGAATGAAGGTACATGATTTATTTATTAACTATAAATACAAAAAAAAGATCAAACAAAAAGCGCACACAGTGGCGGAGAATAAACTATGAACAATTAAACAAAACTTGCAAACTATGGCTTGAATAAAGAAAACTTACTTGGCATGGACAAAAAAGGAGCAGCGTGAACATGGACATGAAAAAATGGACAGAGCATAAATGTGGTGTGAGGTCGTCAGGACGAACAACAGAAAATGAATGAACTTAAATACTATGGACATGATTAGTGAAAGCAGGTGCGTGACTCAAAACGTGAAACAGGTGCGTGACGTGACAGGTGAAAACTAATGGTTGCTATGGTGACAAACAAGAGTGCACAATGAGTCCAAACGTGGAACAGGTGAAACTAATGGGGTAATCATGGAAACAAGACAAGGGAGTGAAAAGACAGAAACTAAAGAGTCCTATAACTAAACAAAAACATGACTTAACACAAAACATGATTACACAGACATGACAGAGCCCCTCCCTTAAGGACAGATACCAGATGTCCATAAAAAAATTCAACAAGAGTCATGGGAGGGCGGGAGGGGGACATGGCGGTGGGTCGCCAGACCACGTGTCCCCGTATCCACCGGGGCAGAGTTAGGTGGCGGCGGCGAGTGGAACGCCGCTGCAGCAGGCGAGGCGGGCGCCCAGGGAATGGCCACATTCGTGGCCGACTGGGAGGTGGGCGCACTTGGCGTGGCGGGCGACCAGGTAGCGGCCATATCCGTGGCCGACAAGGAGGAAGGCGCGTCGTCATCGTGGCAGGCGTGGAAGCTCGGCGTGGTGAGTCATGCGGCGAAGCTCGGCGTGGCGCGTCAGGCGGCGAAGCTCGGCGTGGCGCGTCAGGCGGCGAAGCTCGGCGTGGGTCTTGGTCTTGGCATGGCGGGTCTTGGTCTTGGCATGGCGGGTCTTGGTCTTGGCATGGCGGGTCTTGGTCTTGGTCTTGGCATGGCGGGTCTTGGTCTTGGTCTTGGCATGGCGGGTCTTGGTCTTGGCATGGCGGGTCTTGGTCTTGGCATGGCGGGTCTTGGTCTTGGCGTCGTGGAGCTGCGACTGGCGGCACTTGGCGTCGTGGAACTGGTACCGGAGCTTGGCGTGGTGGGTCTTGGTCTTGGACTTGGCGTGGAGGGTCTTGGTCTTGGACTTGGCGTGGAGGGTCTTGGTCTTGGCGTGGAGGGTCTTGGTCTTGAACTTGGCGTGGAGGGTCTTGGTGTGGGTCTTGGTGTGGGTCTTGGTGTGGGTCTTGGTGTGGGTCTTGGTGTGGGTCTTGGTGTCGTCGAGCTGCGACTGGTGGCACTTGGCGTCTTGGAGCTGCGACTGGCGGCACTTGGCGTCGTGGAGCTGGTACCGGAGCTTGGCGTGGTGCTGCGACAGGTGCTAGCCGTGGTGCTGCGACAGGGGCTAGCCTTGGCTCTGGTGCTAGCCTTGGTGCTAGCCGTGGTGCAGCTACAGGTGCTAGCCGTGGAGCTAGCCTTGGTGCGGCGACAGGTGCTAGCCTTGGGGCAGCTAGCCGTGGTGCTAGCCTTGGAGCAGCTACAGGTGCTAGCCGTGGAGCTAGCCTTGGAGCAGGTGGAGGTGGCCTAGCTGGGGGTTGCGGCTTGGCAGGTCGGAAGACTGGTGAGGGCGGTCGTGCTGGAGGCTGTGGCTTGACGGGTCGGAAGACTGGTGAGGGCGGTCGTGCTGGAGGCTGTGGCTTGACAGGTCGGAAGACTGGTGGTGGCGGCCGTGCTGGAGGCTGTGGCTTGACATGGTGATGCTGAACCACCCCACCTGAACAATTCCCAGCCCTAGCTCCCCCTCAAGGGGCGGATACCAGACGCGCTCCCTGCGGTCTGGAACTCTCTGTAGGGGTGGGTGGAGGAGGGCAGAAACTTCCCCATTGAATTGTCCAAATTGTCTTTCTTGTACCTGGGATTGAGTGGGTGAAAAAAAATTGTTTTGTGTCTTGGGTGTGGCTTGAGTCCTGGGGAGCGGGGAATCAAAAGAAATAGAATTCAGAAAAAAAAAATCAAACAAAAAGCGCGCACAGTGGCGGAGAATAAACTATGAACAATTAAACAAAACTTGCAAACTATGGCTTGAATAAAGAAAACTTACTTGGCATGGACAAAAAAGGAGCAGCGTGAACATGGACATGAAAAAATGGACAGAGCATAAATGTGGTGTGAGGTCGTCAGGACGAACAACAGAAAATGAATGAACTTAAATACTATGGACATGATTAGTGAAAGCAGGTGCGTGACTCAAAACGTGAAACAGGTGCGTGACGTGACAGGTGAAAACTAATGGTTGCTATGGTGACAAACAAGAGTGCACAATGAGTCCAAACGTGGAACAGGTGAAACTAATGGGGTAATCATGGAAACAAGACAAGGGAGTGAAAAGACAGAAACTAAAGAGTCCTATAACTAAACAAAAACATGACTTAACACAAAACATGATTACACAGACATGACACATGGCTTCTTTTAATATGATTTGAATATTCATAAGGGTGTGTGGCCTGGGCAGGGTCTGGCTGTGCCAAGCAACACACCACTGCAGTCATTTTTAAGCTGATTGCGATGTAAAAAAAAAATGTGCTTGGATTTTTAAGTGCACACTAGGGATGTACATCTCTTTGCGATGGACGATTTGATTCGCATCTCGATACATTTGTTACGATGCGATTAAAACGATTCATTTATAAACACACAAAGGTTTAATGCGACTTGATTTAGTGTGTTAATGATTCGATACGATTCAACTCGGTATATGAACAATTCGTTGAAAAGGGGAACTGCACTTTTTGGGGAATTTTGCCTATCGTTCACAATCATTATAAGAGACAAGAAGACAAAAGGTTTTTTCTTTTGCATTCTAACTTGTGAAAATTGTCTTTTTCTAGTTGGCTAGCAATGCAGCTAATGGGAGCAATCTAAATCACTTTAAAAATGCATTAAAAAACCGCCAACTATATTTTACTTACGTTCCGTAACCTGTATAATAACCAAGCTGTAGCGACATTGCTTTGTAAGACCAAACACTGAGGAACTTTTTTTCTAGTGTACTTACACATTAGCGTGCTATGGTATTAGCAGTGAGCTAGCAACGATGAGAGAAAAGCTAGCTTCTACGTCAGCACCCGAATCATGTTTGAGTTTGTCGGGCACAACACAATGCGATAGGACATTAATCTGTACTGACTGACTGAAAAACATGAACAATCATATTACAGTATCTATAAAGTACTATTTCATGTTTTGTTTGCACACAGCTAGCTCGACAGTGTATGTACTGTAGTTCCAATAACACACATGACGTGCTGCGTGTATCATGATCGATACTATAGTGACTTACTCTATGGATGGACAGTTGATCGTTTGGTCCAGCTTGCTGGGGACGTTTCCTATTGATTTTAGGTAAGCACTCCATTTATGTCGAAATAGCTTGGCTCCAAGTTCCACATTAACACCTTCAAAGTGATGTTGACCTCAATCTCTCGGCTTGCGTCTGCTCTAACGTTTCACTCGCTTCTATATACAGAATTTTCTTCTGTATATTCAGCTTCAAAAAGATAAGGTTGTGAATCCTCATTTGTCCAAAAATAGTCATCTTTGTTGTCTATTACCAAGTCTGCCATAATGAAAAAAACATCTGCGCTTGTTGCCGGAAGTTGGAAGTGTGCTACTATGGAAACGAAAATAAATGCGCCAAGGAAGTAGTGCCAGCAATGCTTGAAATGACCAAAACACGGTGAATATTGTACATATTACATATTATTATGAACATGTCTGTTACTACATTATATATATATATAGAAGCATTTAAGTCCCATCTTAAAACTCATTTGTATACTCTAGCCTTTAAATAGCCCCCCTGTTAGACCAGTTGATCTGCCGTTTCTTTTCTTTTCTCCTCTGCTCCCCTTTTCCTTGTGGAGGGAGGGGGGGGGGGGCACAGGTCCGGTGGCCATGGATGAAGTGCTGGCTGTCCAGAGTCGGGACCCGGGGTGGACCGATCGCCTGTGCATCGGCTGGGAACATCTCTGCGCTGCGGACCCGTCTCCGCTCGGGATGGTGTCCTGCTGGCCCCACTATGGACTGGACTCTTACTATTATGTTGGATCCACTATGGACTGGACTCTCACAATATTATGTTAGACCCACTCGACATCCATTGCTTTCGGTCTCCCCTAGAGGGGGGGGTGGTTACCCACATATGCGGTCATCTCCAAGGTTTCTCATAGTCATTCACATCGACGTCCCACTGGGGTGAGTTTTTCCTTGCCCTTATGTGGGCTTTGTACCGAGGATGTCGTTGTGGCTTGTGCAGCCCTTTGAGACACTTGTGATTTAGGGCTATATAAATAAACATTGATTGATTGATTGATTGATTGATATATATATATATATATATATATATATATATATATATATATATATATATATATATATATATATATATATATATGTTTGTATATGCTTGCAGTGTGTATATAAAACGTTGATGGAGGGTTTTGAAGGCTACAACGGTGATTCCCATTAACCGCATCTTGCAAGCGTTTTTTTATCATCTTTAAAATCCTAAAGAAAAATAACTTGTTCTATTGTCTCTCATAATGATTGTGAACGACAGGCAAAATTAAGAAAAAAAAGCGCAGTTCCCCTTTCACATTTGATGATGGACACATTTTTTTTACACCACAAAAAACAAACGCATTCCTTCCTGTGCATACGCTCCTTCTCATTTTAGAGGATAAATAGTTAGGACCTTGGCACAAAGCACATAGGCACATTCATCTTCAAATACAAAAAAAAACAGATTCGACAAAAGTGACATGTTTCCAGTATTTTCAACACATATCGCTAAAGATATTTTATAAAGTAAAAAGGCAAACACGTGTCAAATATGTTTCTTTTTCACGAGTCAAGTCAGTGTCGTCCCAGACCCCTACAGGTTCTAGCGAACGGCTTGACTGGGGGGCGGGACTTTCGGAACAAGGATGGGAAGTGAGGTGTGTTGTGAAGGTGAAAGCTTGTTCGGGTGTTGTCAAAAAAGATAGCGAGACACGGAGATTGAGCCCGTTGTTATATGGCGGGCAGCCGTGACTCTCGTGTTGTTTTAAAGATAAACTGCTTGCTGAATGCGAGTCTCGCTTGACACCCGGTCCATGTATCTACGACTATTCTCTTTCCCAGTTACGTAATTAACGTAACAATTGTGTGACACTAACTCTTTTCACGGACAACGCTGCTTTCGTGTCGTTTTCCAAAGACAAAAACCGTCACCTGATTTCTAGTTTGTCAAGATAACCGGTTTATGTGTCTACACTCGATTAACTTATGGATTTACAGCTAAATCTTATCGATTGAGGGGGCTGGAACCGAAGTAGTCGAACCGGCCACTTCTCAAACCCAATATCCAGTCGCATCGGTTCATCGTTCACAACCCCAGTGCACACACTTTAATACATCTGAATTTTTACTTGCCAACGATTTGTCCTGGATTTGAACATATGTCCATATAGTCAATATTATATGGTAAATACTGATTGAGTATACGTCTTTCCGCTATTTCCTATTACAGCCTATGTGTGATATTGTTTATATGATATGGTAAATATTGACCAAGTGCTGTGATTTTGGTGGAGTGGACCTACGCTCGGTTTGGATTTTGAAACACCTCTTCACATAAAAGGTCATGGAAGTTGAGTACCACTCGTAAACGTTTTTGTGTGTCTGTATGCGGAGTAAAACTATGGAACAAACTGGACTTACAACACAAGCAATGCCTAACTACTTTGATAATCTTTAATTTGACCTGCTGTTGTACTCTGTCCCAAAGAATGTTTCCTTACCATTATTGCTATGTTGTCTATTACCATTGTTGGTATTTTTGTCCCTTACCATTGTTGGTAATGTTCATTCTTCCTACATTGTTGATACAAATTATTGTTACAGTGTAATAATTATTGTTACGTGTGGTAATGCCACCATGATACAAATTTGTATTATAATCCTTAAACTAAGTAACAGTGAAACTCAATGTATTAATCACTGAATTGAGAACTGAGGGTGGGATTAACTAAATCATCTTCTTCCCACTCCCTTTCAGGCAAAACTGGACCATCATGCTCACATACTGTACATTACCTTTTGCATTATATTAATTTATATTATTATGTGTTGTCTACCTTGTACTTTTTTTTTCATGTCATTCCCTGAAATAAATTAATTAATGAAAAAAATATATATGTGAATACGGTACATCCTTTTTTACATTATGACGGACAGCTCATCTACGTTCTATTTTCAGTTGTATGTCTACCATCACACGCTTTTCTCTTTTACTTATCTGTAGTAGTGTGGCAAAAAAAACAAAAACACACTTGGGTCAATTTTTTATTTGCCCGCTGAAATATTTTTGAATTTTCTGAACATGGGCATGACAGTGTTTTTTTGTGTGATGAGCATTTGCATTCTTCAAAGGCAGTTTTGTAAAAAAAAATGATGCTATAATGCAAAAACAGGTTGCTATGATGCATCCAAAATGTCTCCAGCTGAGTCCTTCAACTGTATATCCGCACATTCCTTCCAGTGTAAAGGCTTCTGTTCTCCGACCATGGCGAGGAACCAGAGCTAGGGGCTGGATTCCTTTCTTGTATGCTGGCAAAAGTTGTGGAAGAGGCCTTAAGATCATTAGTGGGGCTGGCATTGGAGTTTGAAAGAGATTTGCTGAACACGCCACCATTATCCAGTAAGAATGAACGCAGCTTTTCCTGAAACTAATTACGGTTTGATCCTCTTTTTCAGAAAAGGCAGCTGTCAAAATAGTTCATATAACACTAGCTAGGCACATGTTCCCATTCTTCGTCCATACATGATTGCTGACCCTGGTATGCTAAAGATCGCACGTTGTGGCCGACCTTGCAACATGGACGCTCAATAGTCAGCCTTTTGTATTTTGTGCTTAATCCTAGTAACCACCTAACTGGCCGGCTCTCAATGCAAACAATAAGTCAACGCAACAAATGGAAGCAAAAGGCTGTGGGCTAAAGCTGCAGCTCGATGGAAGGAAAGGTTAAAAAACAGACAAGTTGTCCTCTCCATGCACCACTGCATGACATCACAGCACTCCCAGCTTCCATTAGTGCCTAATAAATGAAGGCCTAACGAGGCAGAGTGGGTGGGAAATATCGGAGGAGGGAACGGGGTAAGGTGTGGGGGCGGGGGTGCTGCCACCTCATGCCGCTGTCAACCCCGTCGGGAACACATGAAGGCGAGGAGCGCTGGGAGTGTGGAGAGGCTTGTAGCAACGCGAGGGTGAAAGAAGGCTAAAAAAACCTCTCGGCCCATTAGAGAAATCAGGCCGGGACTCTAAAAACACCCTGAGAGCAGAGAGGCCGAGTGGCCCTGGTGTAAACATACGGTGGGTGGCAGCCCCCGAGCTGCTCTGACAGCCAACAGCGGCTATGATGGATCTGCCGAGTTATCTCATTTTCCACTGTTTTAATTAGAGGCCGGCCTATGAGCCTCAGCAGCTGGCTCTGCTGTACCGACTCTGTGGCCTGACATGGAAAAATGTCCAATGATATGACGGCCAAGTTCAGTCTGACCATGCAGAAGACTGTGTGCAACTTGTTTTTTTTTTAATTTGTTGTTAATTAGTTACATTGTCTTCACATCGTCATATGCAGCTGAAGTCACATAATTCACAGGTTGCATTATGACCATTTTGTTAATATTTATAATTTTATTAATAATAATAATAATTAACTGCTAAACTGGGATTTAATTGGTTTGCATTACAGGATCACAATATATTATATTTTCTGTTTACATATTTATATAGTCCTATTATATAAATAGTGCAGCAATAATGTGCAGCCCTTTGAGACACTTGTGATTTAGGGCTATATAAATAAACATTGATTGATTGATTGATATTATCATATGCTATTTATAAGTTATAAATAGTCTATTGTTCTTGTGGTACTGAAATCGGGGACCTCGGGTAATACATTTCAGGCCATCTCATGTGTTTCATTTGTGCTGGTATGACAACATTCCTTGAATGCTGTTCCAAGTCGAGACCCGGGGTGGACCGCTCCTTATGCAACCCCCTGCTGGCCCCACTATGGACTGGACTCTCACATTAATAACCGTATCCACTCGGCATCCATTGCACCGGTCACCCGCGGGGGGTCTAATGTCCAATGTCCCTTTCAAGGTTTCTCATTGTGCCCATTGGGTAGAGGTTTTTCATTCGTGAATAAGGGCTATAAAAGGAAACTTTGATTGATTGAGTGATTGAATCTTTGAAACATAAGTTTAAAGGTATGGGGTAAACGATCCTAGATAGGAACAAATTTAACAAGTTGTATGAACAAATTGCCCTCTGGATCATAATATGTTTGACCTTAGCATTTCTGCAGGATCATAACAATACAATTGGCAAGTATATTTCCAAGGGAAATATTTACAGCTAATTACAGCCACTTTGGCAATGAAAAGATGAGTTTAGGGATCAGATGTCCTACCACAAAAAGGAGCAGGACGCACACTTTTCCCTGTTATTAGGTGGTATCCCCCCCCCCAACCCTGTAATCCTGCACAGCAACACACTCACTTGTAAACCTCAAACAGCCACTTGAAATTTTGAATCATCATCTTCAGCTACACAAATTAAAACTAACTGTCCATCCATCCATTTTCTACCGCTTATTCCCTTCGGGGTCGCAGGGGGTGCTGGAGCCTATCTCAGCTACAATCGGGCGGAAGGCGGAGTACACCCTGGACAAGTCGCCACCTCATCGCAGGGCCAACACAGATAGACAGACAACATTCACACTCACAATTAATTTTTACATAATCAATCCTAAATCAAGCTTGGAAATAAGAACCCCACCAAAAGAGTCTTGCTTTAGCTCATCATCTAGAGAGACAATGTTCAGTAATATTTCATAAGGATATATATATATATATATATATATATATATATATATATATATATATATATATATATATATATATATATATATATACGCAGTATACACACACTCAGATTAATCACACTTTTGAATTTGGATTGATCATGATTAATCACAGGTTATTACTCGCCTACATAATTTAAACTGACTTTAAAAAAGAGCGCAATATTTGAACACAAATGCAATCTTATAGTCAGAAAGTCATCTTTTTATGTTTTACTTGAATCCACGTCCTTTATTTGTTTAAAAAATGGTAACAATTGTATCTAAGGTCCAGTCAGGGTTTATTTTGAAGTGAAATTTGCAACTGAGTACACCAGTCGCAGTCTCCTCACTCAACTTTGCACTGACATACACATTGACCTGATTGATCACTGACTGTATAACAACTTATGCCGTCGTTAAGGTAAAAGAGCATGTGCAGTCAAAATACATCGATGTGATTGTGTGTGATTAATCTGCGTGTATAAATGCATAATGCAATATTTTTTTTGTGATTTATCACATGAGATAACTCGTTATGTTTTACAGTCCAAATATATATTTATACATAAACATATGTAAATACATACATACTTTACATGCATTTCTCCTCTGTCTCGTGTCATATTGTTTTTTTGTGTTACTAATCAGTCTACTCCAAAGAGCAGAACAGTTCCCAAATGTCTACATAAAAAATATAATCATACTAGGGTTGTCCTGATACCAATAATTTGGTGCCGGTATGTATTTCAATATTTTTCGATACTTTTCTAAATAAAGGGGACCACAAAATATGGCATTATTGGCTTTATTTTAACAAAAAATGTTACGGTACATTAAATATACTTTTCTTATTGCAATCAAAGAACAATTTTGGCCTTAAATAAAGAAGTGAAAAGACTAGACAACTTGTCTTTTAGTAGTAAGTAAACAAACAAAGGCTCTTAATTTGGCTGCTGACGTATGCAGTAACATATTGTGTCATTTACCATTCTATTATTTTTTTCAAAATTATGAAGGACAAGCGGTAAAAAATGTATTATTAATCTACTTGTTCAATTACTGTTAATATCTGGTTATTTTCTGTTTTAACATGTTCTATCTACACTTATTTTAATATGTAATAAACACTTATTCTTCTGTTGTTTGATACTTTACATAGGTTTTGGGTGATACCACAAATATGGGTATTGATCCGATACTAAGTAGGGTTATTGGTCATATTTTAAGTCCTCATATGTCCAGGATTGTATTTCCTGAGTTTATAAACATAATTAAAAAAAAAAGGAAAAAACATTCTGTGATGAAAAAAAATATTGATGTAATCATTGTCGTACCGACTAGATACGCTCTTGTACTTGGTATCGTAACAGTGGATGTCAGGTGTAGGTCCACCCATGGCATTTGTTTACATTTTGGAACGCCAGCTGGTTGTTAGCGGTTAGCTATAGTATCCTCCTATAATGTGAAGTGAAGCATGTTTAGCTATTCCTCGTCCTGCAGGGATGATACTTGTAAGAAACTTACTTTACTTGTCGCCATGGAGGCCAGGATTAGTGATTTAGAAGTAGCTAAAATACTGCCGACTGCGGATGGACGCTAACTGCTAGCTAGCTAGCAATGTTTTAAAGCACCTCTTGCTGAGCGGCGCTTCAGTGTTATAACTTCACCTTTATAGTTAGTTTTTAGGCCAAAATGCGTCCATTCTCCCTTTTCTGTCTTCAAACTGTCTGCTTGTATGTACTCAGTGTGTGTGCCTTGCCGAACACGCTCCTCTGCTCGTAAAACCAGCAATGTAAAAAAAAAGGGGAACCGGTATTTTTTTTGAGGCAGTATAATACTGTTTTTAATTAATTAGTACCACGGTACTTTATTAGCACCGGTATACCGTACAATATATATTTATAGGCTCCAGCACCCCCCGCGACCCCGAAAGGGACAATCGGTAGAAAATGGATGGATGGATGGAATATATATATAAATAAATAAATATATATTTACAAATAGTTTTGTTTTTTTTACAAACTTTATGATGTACCCCAACAATTTGTTCAAGATACAATCTGTCTCTCGGCTAATTGTTAAACACTAGTTTGCGAGCAAAAACTCATCCCCATCACTAGCTGACCGAGCGAATGTCAAAGTGAACCCCGTAAGATCCAACCAAAACATCTAGTCTAACATTAGCTTATAGCTGGGGATCGAAAAAAGGTTGCTTTGTCAACCATGAGAACGAAAAAAGTAAGTGTAAAGGACATGAGTGCTGAGAAAAGTAAGTGGATAATTTCATTGAATTAAAGAAAGAAATCATCACAAAAACGACCGTGTAGTCGACTTGGTGAACCAGGTTGAGCGTGGCACTTCTAGTCTGCACCATAATAAAGCAGAATGAGACGATAAAGCAAACTAAGGACGTTAAAATAATACCTAAAAGCTGGTGTGTTTGATGGGGAAGCAGCTCATAGCGATACCGTAGAAATCCGCTCTCCAATTATTATTACATTACTTTATAAAACTACTGTAGTTGTTTGTATTACATTGTATTGTATTGTTTTTATACAATATCTAAAAGATAATATTTTCTTTTAAAATGGCATGTTGCATGTTAAAATTGTGTGGTTTTGGGGGTGCCAGGCAAATATTTAAAGGGGAACATTATCACAATTTCAGAATGGTTAAAACCCTTAAAAATCAGTTCCCAGTGGCTTATTATATTTTTCGAAGTTTTTTAGAAATTTTTACCCACCACGCAATATCCCTAAAAAAAGCTTCAAAGTAACCATCGTTATAAACACCCGTCCATTTTCCTGTGACGTCACATAGTGAAGCCAACACAAACAAACATGGCGGAAAGAACAGCAAGCTATAGCGACATTAGCTCGGATTCAGACTCGAATTTCAGCGGCTTAAGCGATTCAACAGATTACGAATGTATTGAAACGGATGGTTGTAGTGTGGAGGCAGGTAGCAAAAACGAAATTGAAGAAGAAACTGAAGCTATTGAACCATATCGGTTTGAACCGTATGCAAGCGAAACCGACGAAAACGACACGACAGCCAGCGACACGGGAGAAAGCGAGGACAAATTCGGCGATCGCCTTCTAACCAACGATTGGTATGTGTTTGTTTGGCATTAAAGGAAACTAACAACTATGAACTAGGTTTACAGCATATGAAATACATTTGGCAACAACATGCACTTTGAGAGTGCAGACAGCCCAATTTTCATCAATTAATATATTCTGTAGACATACCCTCATCCGCTATCTTTTCCTGAAAGCTGATCTGTCCAGTTTTGGAGTTGATGTCAGCAGGCCAGGGAAGCTAGGGTCGACAGGGGGTTTAGCTTGCTCGTCTGCGGGAACAAACTGCTGCCATTGCTTGCCGTGCTACCAAGGTCCTTTGTCCCTGAATTGCTCACACACTCCGGCAGATTCAATGGGGGTCTGGCGACAGATTTCTTTGACTTTATCGTTGGAAATGCATCTGCTTTGAGTGTCGCAGGATATCCACACTTTCTTGCCATCTCTGTCGAAGCATAGCTTTCGTCGGTAAAGTGTGCGGAACAAACGTCCAATTTCTTGCCACTTTCGCATCTTTGGGCCACTGGTGCAACTTGAATCCATCCCTGTTCGTGTTGTTACACCCTCCGACAACACACCGACGAGGCATGATGTCTCCAAGGTACGGAAAACAGTCGAAAAAAACGGAAAATAACAGAGCTGATTTGACTCGGTGTTTGAGAAAATGGCGGATTGCTTCCCGATGTGACGCCACGTTGTGACGTCATCGCTCCGAGACCGAATATTAGAAAGGCGTTTAATTCGCCAAAATTCACCCATTTAGAGTTCAGAAATCGGTTGAAAAAATATATGGTCTTTTTTCTGCAACATCAAGGTATATATTGACGCTTACATAGGTCTGGTGATAATGTTCCCCTTTAAGTGATTTAATTCGAGAAGTAGTACTATATAGATACATCTATATAAATCATATATCAATCAATCAATCAATCAATGTTTATTTATATAGCCCTAAATCACAAGTGTCTCAAAGGGCTGCACAAGCCACAACGACATCCTCGGTATAGCCCACATAAGGGCAAGGAAAAACTCACCCCAGTGGGACGTCGATGTGAATGACTATGAGAAACCTTGGAGAGGACCGCATATGTGGGTAACCCCCCCCCCTCTAGGGAGACCGAATGCAATGGATGTCGAGTGGGTCTAACATAATATTGTGAGAGTCCAGTCCATAGTGGATCCAGCATAACAGTAAGAGTCCAGTCCACAGTGGGGTCAGCAGGAAACCATCCCGAGCGGAGACGGGTCAGCAGCGCAGAGATGTTCCCAACCGATATACAGGCGAGCGGTCCACCCCGGGTCCCGACCCCGGACAGCCAGCACCCCATCCATGGCCACCGGATCTGTGTGTCTTCCCCTCCACAAGGGATAGGGGGGAGCAGAGGAGAAAAGAAAAGAAACGGCAGATCAACTGGTCTAAAAAAGGGGGGCTATTCAAAGGCTAGAGTATACAAATGAGTTTTGAGATGGGACTTAAATGTTTCTACTGAGGTAGCATCTCTAACTGTTACTGGGAGGGCATTCCATAGTGCTGGAGCCCGAATAGAAAACGCTCTACAGCCCGCAGACTTTTTTTGGGCTCTGGGAATCACTAATAAGCCGGAGTTCTTTGAACGCAGATTTCTTGCCGGGACATATGGTACAATACAATCGGTAAGATAGACTGGAGCTAGACCGTGTAGTATTTTATACGTAAGTAGTAAAACCTTAAAGTCGCATCTTAAGTGCACAGGAAGCCAGTGCAGGTGAGCCAGTATAGGCGTAATATGATCAAACTTTCTTGTTCTTGTCAAAAGTCTAGCAGCCGCATTTTGTACCAACTGTAATCTTTTAATGCTAGACATAGGGAGACCCGAAAATAATACGTTACAGTAATCGAGACGAGACGTAACGAACGCATGAATAATGATCTCAGCGTCGCTAGTGGACAAAATGGAACGAATTTTAGCGATATTACGGAGATGAAAGAAGGCCGTTTTAGTAACACTCTTAATGTGTGACTCAAAGGAGAGAGTTGGGTCGAAGATAATACCCAGATTCTTTACTGAGTCGCTTTGTGTATATATATATATATATAAATCATATATATATATATATAAATCATATATATATATATATATATATATATATATATATATATATATATATATATATATATATATATATATATATATATACATATTATATATATATATATATATATATGTATATATATATAAATAAATAAATAAATAAATAAAAATATATATATATATAAATGATAAATGGGTTATACTTGTATAGCGTTTTTCTACCTTCAAGGTACTCAAAGCGCTTTGACAGTATTTCCACATTCACCCATTCACACACACATACTGATGGCGGGAGCTGCCATGCAAGGCGCTAACCAGCAGCCATCAGGAGCAAGGGGTGAAGTGTCTTGCCCAAGGACACAACGGACGTGACTAGGATGGTAGAAGGTGGGGATTGAACCCCAGTAACCAGCAACCCTCTGATTGCTGGCACGGCCACTCTACCAACTTCACCACGCCATATATATATATATATATATATATATATATATATATATATATATATATATATATATATATATATATATATATATATATATATATATATATATATATATATATGATGGCTGCTGGTTAGCGCCTTGCATGGCAGCTCCCGCCATCAGTATGTGTGTGTGAATGGGTGAATGTGGAAATACTGTCAAAGCGCTTTGAGTACCTTGAAGGTAGAAAAACTGTATATGTATATATATATACATATATATATATATATGCGCTATAACTGGCGACTTGTCCAGGGTGTACCCCGCCTTCCGCCCGAATGCAGCTGAGATAAGCTCCAGCACCCCCCGTGACCCCGAAAGGGACAATGGTAGAAAATGGAAAATCAGAAATTCAATTAAATAATCTGTCACTAACCCTCATTTGGAGTAACGTAACAAAGCAATGTTAGTCCTACTTTCTATTTAGCTCTTGTCGTCTTCTCGCCACACTCGCAACCGTGTTTGGCCTCTTTTTACTTTGCGTCTCCTTTCAGCCTGTTTAGAATGAATGCTGACCTCCATTGAAGAATGGCAGGGTGTGTTATGACAGCAGGCTACTGGTACTGGTAAGTGGGTTTGCTGCACAAAAGGAACACGCACGCTGCAACACAACTGACCTGCTTCATGTTCACCGTACACGTACACGTACACGTACACGTACACCTAACTCAGTGGCCTAGTGGTTAGAGTGTCCGTCCTGAGATCGGTAGGTTGGGAGTTCAAATCCCGAACGAGTCATACCAAAGACTATAAAAATGGGACCCATTACCTCCCTGCTTGGCACTCAGCATCAAGGGTTGGAATTGGGGGTTAAATCACCAAAATGATTCCCGGGCGCAGCCACCGCTGCTGCCCACTGCTCCCCTCACCTCCCAGGGGGTGATCAAGGGTGATGGGTCAAATGCAGAGAATAATTTCGCCACACCTAGTGTGTGTGTGACAATCATTGGTACTTTAACTTTAACTTTACTTTTAACTTTAACTCACATATCTGTCTCTCAACAGATGGACTTCATCTCTGCCTTCTTGGCAGACATATTGATTTTGTTTATTCCTTGATGGTCATTGTTTTACCTCCAATGTTCAAGTTATGATCCGAGCTGTGCGGTGGTCTCTACAATTTTAGGCGCGCTCCGTCACACACTCTCACAATTTCTATTAAAACAAACATTGCATAGCACCTTAGAAGAGAGACAATAAAAAAACATATCTGCATATGGTTTTCTGTGGCTTTGTTCATGGATATTGGTTGAGGGCTTTTTTTTTTCTCATTTACGCTTCCAAATAAAAATGTGTGTGTGTGTGTGTTGTGAGAAAACTAAAGGGTACATCCAGTAATAGTGGGTCAGAAAGACGCAAGTGTTGTGAACCGTCAGACCTATGCAGGTGGGCGTCGTTGAGCGGACCTTGTCCTGCCGCCTGGAGACATTTGTTTGTACACATGATGAGTTAGTGTTCGCGCCAACAGGATGTTTGGGGCCTGCACATGTGTGAGAGCGCACATCGATGTGTATGAGTGGGTGGGCTGCGAGATGAGATTGTGTGCTATTGCAACCCAGAAATTACTAAAAGTACCATAAAACTACTTTGACTAACTTTGAAATGAAATTAAATGAGTTTATTTCGGTCATATAATCAACCATTTTGTGTCATCAATTTAACAGCACAGATTATACATATCAACAATCATACACATACACACACAAAAAGAAAAAGAATGACTGAAAAAGGAATTGGCTGAATGCAAGGCTTATGTTTGCCTATCCTATGCATGCACTGAAAATTAGATTGCCTGGAACATCAACGTTCAAAAAATCATTGGGATGAAAGTAATTGTTGCTATTTTTTATAATTTTCCAATATTTCACCTTTCAAGGCTTTCTTAAACCTTAAAGGCCTACTGAAACCCACTACTACCGACCACGCAGTCTGATAGTTTATATATCAATGATGAAATCTTAACATTGCAACACATGGCAATAAGGCCGGGTTAGTTTACTAAAGTGCAATTTTAAATTTCGCGCAAAATATCCTGCTGAAAACGTCTCGGTATGATGACGTCAGCGCGTGACGTCACGGATTGTAGAGGACATTTTGGGACAGCATGGTGACCAGCTATTAAGTCGTCTGTTTTCATCGCAAAATTCCACAGTATTCTGGACATCTGTGTTGGTGAATCTTTTGCAATTTGTTCAATGAACAATGGAGACAGCAAAGAAGAAAGCTGTAGGTGGGAAGCGGTGTATTGCGGCCGACTTCAGCAACACAAACACGGCCTGTGTTTCATTGTTTACATTCCCGAAAGATGACAGTCAAGCTTTACCTGTGGAGAACTGGGACAATAGAGACTCTTACCAGGAGGACTTTGAGTTGGATACGCAGACACGGTACCGTGAGTACGCATGCAGCTGCGGCTTCCAAACATTTGATCGCTTGCCCGTACGTGTGTGCCGCTATGTGCATGTCACGTACGTAACTTTGGGGACTTTGGGGAAATATATGTGCTGTATGAACTTTGTGGAGGTGAACGGTACTTTGGGCTGTGGGATTGAGTGTGTTGTGCAGGTGTTTGAGTTGTATTGGCGGGTTATATGGACGGGAGGGGGGAGGTGTTTGTTATGCGGGATTAATTTGTGGCATATTAAATATAAGCCTGGTTGTGTTGTGGCTAATAGAGTATATATATATGTCTTGTGTTTATTTACTGTTTTAGTCATTCCCAGCTGAATATCAGGTCCCACCCGCCTCTCACAGCATCTTCCCTATCTGAATCGCTCCCACTGCCCTCTAGTCCTTCCCTCTCACTTTCCTCATCCATGAATCTTTCATCCTCGCTCAAATTAATGGGGTAATCGTCGCATTCTCGGTCCGAATCGCTCTCGCTGCTGGTGGCCATGATTGTAAACAATGTGCGGATGTGAGGAGCTCCACAACCTGTGACGTCACGCTACTCGTCTGCTACTTTCGGTACAGGCAAGGCTTTTTTATCAGCGACCAAAAGTTGCGAACTTTATCGTTGATGTTCTCTACTAAATCCTTTCAGCAAAAATATGGCAATATCGCAAAATGATCAAGTATGACACATAGAATGGACCTGCTATCCCCGTTTAAATAAGAAAATCGCATTTCAGTAGGCCTTTAACAAAAAACTACATCAACTAAGAATTTTGTCATCTGCCATTGTGTTAGATGACTTTGCCCTTTAATGCCAACTCATTGGAATGCTGGGTAAGTGAAACAGTCGTCAGAGCAGAGTGTCACGACTGAAATTCTGTTCTCTATTCTGCAAATTAACTTTTTCCACATTTACCATTGAGTAGTTTGATGCATGCTGCAGGAATTCAGGGGGAAGAATCACAGTGGGGAGCAGGAAGAGGGAGGCAGATTACGCAGACCAAGTGAAGAGGTGATGGAGGCAGTTAAAAAAAGAGGCTGTGTGGGTGAGAAAAGATGGACTTCAAGAAGAAAGCAAGGAACAAGAGCAATGGATGTAGAAAGAGGGAGGGGGCCGCATGTTCATTGTGAAACTGTGTGCGATCGTTTAGGGTTGATTTGGATTAATTATTTAATTGAGAAACACACACACGGTTTACATCTGTCGCCCATAGCTGAAGAAGAGCAGCCAAGACAAACCAGTGCTAAGTTACACTGTCAGAACAAGAGCGTTTGGACAAATGTTCTGTGTAAGAAGACAAATAGACTGGAGTGATGGTAAAATAGAGGAGACTTAAGACTGGGGATCGTACATTTGCATTGTCATCCCAGAAATTACGTCTCTGGAGGGAGCTGAAACAAATACAGATTTGAAGTACCAGTAGAGTTGAAAAAAACAGTTGCCTCTATATTGAAGCTAATATTATATACATATTTTCGGATATTCCCGAGCCATTTTGAGAGATACGTAATCTGTGACGTAGAAGTAGCATCCACAGACCTCTTACTCATCAACAATAATGCTAAACAAGCAGACTTTGCAAGAGCCAACAATGATTACTTTAGGATCAATTATGATCCAGAACCTTATATTTTTGAGCCCGAACACAAAGACAATGAGTGGTGAAGTGAAGTGAATTTTATTTATATAGCGCTTTTCTCTAGTGACTCAAAGCGCTTTTACATAGTGAAACCCAATATCTAAGTTACATTTAAACCAGTGGCATTGGAAGCAGGGTGGCACTGGAAGGAGGTGGGTAAAGTGTCTTGCCCAAGGACACAACGGCAGTGACTAGGATGGCAGAAGCGGGGATCAAACCTGGAACCCTCAAGTTGCTGGCACGGCCACTCTACCAACCGAGCAATACCGCCCCAACAAGTTTGAGAAGCCGAGTGCTAAACGGATGCAGCACTATTGAAACACTATAGCATCAGCATCATTGCAAGGAGCTAAACATACAAACTAGCCATAACAAACAATACAAAAACCAACACTTACGTATTTCCACTCTCTCTGGGATGCCAACTAACAGGATGCTCATATAGTTTTGTTTACATGAAGATTCAATCACAATCCTCATGAAGAGTTCAAAAAAAGTTGCCGCAACTAGTGTTTTTTTCTCTATCTCGGGGGATGTGAAAGTCAAACAGCCGCTCATATTTGGTACATTTTTAGGTCACGGCATGTAAATGGAGTATTGTTGGCAGTTTGTGGATATTTTAAGAGGGTATAATGGGCGCAATAGAGGACCCATAATCTGTTGACTGAATTGTTAGCTACTTATTTACGATTTCGAATGCATAAAAAAAGGCAAATATATGCGTTCTTGTTTTACATAAATAAGGATTGTGAATGATAAACAGCACATCTCTTTCCAATGTTTGCATATTTCCAGTTTGACTGCTCTGATAATATGGTCAGAGTGCAGCACCCCCGCGATCCCAAAGGGAATAAGCGGTAGAAAATGGATGGATGGATGCAGAAGCGTTACTACAGTGACATAGAATCTACGGAAATTGCCAAAGATTATTCAAAATGCGGAATATTCAAAATGGCAGACAGTAGACAATATTTTCACATACTTAGCGGAGTGTAAATATAATTGGATATGGTTTAATGTATACAATGAAACACAATTGAGTATATAAAGTCAACTTGTTTTTCCACTCTACTCGTACTTTGAATCTGCATATTTTCACTTAGCCCACTTCTACCACAGCATAAAATGGAACTGAAAGCACCATTGATAATTATCTGCAAAAGATTTTGTAAATTACCAAATCAGTTACTAAATCCAACAATTACTATTTTTTTATTAAAAATTAAGCAGCAAGGAGACATGTCATAATCCTAAATCATCACCTGTGTATCGCATACATATGTGATCTGGTGTAAAGAATGATTACAGATGGGCGATATGGCCTAAAATGTATATCGCAATATATATTGCAACCTCCTGCGATAACGATATATATCACAATATATTGTTTGGTACATACATTTATAATAGAACCCATTCAAACTAGGTTACAAAAACTTCTAATTTAGCTGCTGACATATGCTGTAATATACTGGGTCATTCTTGGTTGTATTATTTTGTGAAAAATATTATTAATGTACATGCAAATTTACTGTTAATAACGAGTTACTTTCTGTTGTAACATGGTTTTATCTACACTTCTGTAAAAATGTAATAAGCACTTATTCTTCTGTTTGGATACTTTACATTAGTTTTGGGCGATACCACAAATTTGTGTAGCGATCCAATCCAATATCTGTCATACCAATGCTGATACTGAGTATTACAATTTTCATGATCACAATTATTAGCAAACAAAAACACAGGATGGTGGTGTAACAATATCAATAAAATATTAGGGGTTTGTACGTGTGCCTCACAATACGAAGGTCCTGGGTTCTATCCGGGGCTCTGGATCTTTGCATGTTCTCCCCGTGAACCCGGAGGGAACCCACCGGGTACTCCGGCTTCCTCCCACCTCCAAAGACATGCACCTGGGGATAGGTTGATTGGCAACACTAAATAGGCCCTAGTGTGTGAATGTGAGTGTGAATGTTGTCTGTCTATCTGTGTTTGCCCAGTGATGAGGTGGTGACTTGTCCAGGGTGTACGCCGCCTTCCGCCCAAATGCAGCTGTGATAGGCTCCAGCACCCACCCCTCCACTCCACCGCGACCCTGAACGGGACAAGCGGTAGAAAATGGATGGATGGATGGATAGTTTTTGCCCTTAAAGCCTTCCTGTGTCCAGGTACTTACTTGCTGAGTTCGTAAACAACAAAAGACAACAATTAAAGCTGCGAGCAGCGTTGAATGGGCCCTCGCACCCATTGCATCGCGGGGTTCAAGCGAGTCGGCGGGAACGCATGACACATGTGGTCACGTCCTTTCCTATAACCTGACCCACCGCCAAACATTTCAGGATGAGTGGAGGATCAAAATCAGAACTTGTAAAGCTAGATTGTTAACGTTTCCTGTTTTGTGGCGAAATGCCCTGCCCACATTCTGCTATAGGCAAAATCCATCCATCCATCCATCCATTTTCTACTGCTTATTCCCTACGGGGTCGCGGGGGGCGCTGGAGCCTATCTCAGCTACAATCGGGCGGAAGGCGGGGTACACCCTGGACAAGTCGCCACCTCATCACAGGGCCAACACAGACAGACAACATCACACTAACATTCACACACTAGGGCCAATTTTAGTGTTGCCAATCAACCTATCCCCAGGTGCATGTCTTTGGAGGTGGGAGGAAGCCGGAGTACCCGGAGGGAACCCACGCAGTCACGGGGAGAACATGCAAACTCCACACAGAAAGATCCAGAGGCCGGGATTGAACTCACGACTACTCAGGACCTTCGTATTGTGAAGCAGACGCACTAACCCCTCCTCCTGCCCTATAGGCAAAATATGTTTTGCAATTTATAATCACCCATCAGTTTGGTATCCGTCTCTGATCACCTAAAGTGTAGAAATGACAGTTAGATCGGTTATGGCGTGGGGCAGTTTTCACCGCCAACAAATAGGTATGAACAGGTACTACTGACCTATTGGGCACTTCAGGTTGTCATCATCATCATTTCTACCAATTAGGATCAAGATAGGAGTTTGTGGAGCCGAGTTATTAATGTTACTTGTTTTGTAGCGAACCATCTGAGGTAAGTTTGCTGCCATGCCACGCCCACCTCTAAGGGTGTAGGTTTAAAAATTATCCCAATTTATCATCGCCTGTATGTGCATTATCTGTAATTTTACAGTATGAGTTATTCTTCATCAAAACGGGAATATATGAACATCCTTGCCGTCGACATCCCAATGACAGCAGACATTGTACAGTAAGTGATGTCTTATTGCATTTGTTGGCTCTCATGAAGTCTGCAGTGAGTAATAATCAGTGATGGAGTTGGAAAAAAAGCGAACAGCCATTGTAAGCAGACTTTTGATTGCATTTATTTACTATTTAGAATGCATTAAAAAAAACGTCGGAAATACAAATACAAATACAAATAATGATTGTGAACAATAGGCAAAACTCCACAAAAAAAGCAGTTCCCCTTGAAGAGAACCATCTATTAGTGTAAAATAAAATCAGAATAAATGGCAAGGCAATTTTTCGTCGGTTTAAAGGTCTAAATGTCGGTTTTGATTATTTTTCGATTAATCGCCTAGCCCTACCAAATCAGTTACTAAATCCAACATAAACTACTTTTTTTAAATCAGCACCTAGGAAGCATGTCATAATCCTAAACTTGGACTGTGAATCTTTGGGCACCGCATGATTCGATTCGATTATGGGGGGTAATGATTCGATTCAAAACCGATTCTTGATTCAAAACAATTCTCGATTTAGAATCCATACTTTTTAATGACATTGGGTGCCAGTTCTATGATGAACTACATTCCTCCATAAAAAAAGATAACAGCTCTCATCATTTTCTATATTACTTAAAGAAAACAGTTTTTTGTTGAATAAAATTCTACCCAAAGATTTAACAAAGTCAATTGTACAGGGGTTAGTGCGTGTGCCTCACATTACAAAGATCCTGGGTTCAATCCTGGGCTCGGGACCTTTCTGTATGGAGTTTGCATGTTCTCCCCGTGACTGTGTGGGTTCCCTCCGGGTACTCCGGCTTCCTCCCACCTCCAAAGACATGCACCTGGGGTTAGGTTGATTGGCAACACTAAATTGGCCCTAGTGTGTGAATGTGAGTGTGAATGTTGTCTGTCTATCTGTGTTGGCCCTGCGATGAGGTGGGGACTTGTCCAGGGTGCACCCCACCTTCCGCCCGAATGCAGCTGATATAGGCTCCAGCACCCCTCGTGACCCCAAAAGGGGCAAGCGGTAGAAAATGGATGGATAGATAGAATTACAAATAGGGCAACAAGAGAAGTATCCCACACTTCTCTTTTCTAAAGTAAATCTGTACAGCAGATATGGGCATCTATATGGAGTGAAATTACTGCCAAAACTCCACAAACTCAAAAACATTGTTCACAAACTAAAAAAAAATGTTTCACAAACTAAAAAATGTTTCACAAACTAAAAATTGTTTTACACATTCTTTTCACTCCATACATCTACATCCACAATATGATTTGCCTGAATGGCTGGACAGGACAGACTTTAAAAAAATAAATAAATAAATACAAATGTTAACCGTTTTTTATTTTTTTTGTATTGATTAAGAATCGTAACAAATCTTTTTCTTTTTTTTGACATCCCTATCTTAAACCATCGCCTAGTTGGCATTGTGCTACTATAAACATTTAGCCTGGTGCTAATGGTCATCCATGCGTCCATAGATTGATTGACCACTAACTGAAATTCTGCGAGTGACGGCACGGTCCAACTCTGCAGGAATGAAAAGTCAAGCCACAGAGCAGTGGAAGAACACATGCCAACTTAGATAATAAAATCCTGGATGATTTAACAACAATGCTTTTCTCCAGTCGTCCAGGTCATATGTAACAACAACATTGTTGCATAAAATCCATGAGTGCACACTTTCTTAAAGACAATTGTGAGAACATGCGTTCACTCTGACGTACCGTTTTTCATCAGGCCGAGCTGCCTCAAAACAATGCAAGTCTACACACCCTGTCTGTGTGACTCAGTGACCCCCGCGCCCCGCACCACCTCTCCTAGCCAGGCTGGATGGACGACACCACTCTACCCTGACCCCTATTCATTTGGGCCGACCCGCCTTATCAGGTCTGCCAGTGTGGGCTGCCGCACGCCCTCCTCTGCTCTTCTCCCCCTCGCCATCAACCGCACACTTCAAATGTTCTTTCCTTCCCATGCACTCGCATGAACGTGAAACCACATGCAGCAGGAAAGAAAAGGCTCCGAGCTTTTGGACGGCGAGCTCCTGTGTCAAGGCCGCAGTTGGAGAGCGGCAGTCCAAGAAATCAGACCTTGTGGAGGGTGATTAATAAAGCTGAAGCTCAGTGAAAGGCCACAACATGCGGGGAGCATTCCAGCCAGGCCAGGAGTGACGGCTCACACACACACGCACACACACACACACACACACACACACACACACACACACACACACACACACACACTGAATGCCAGGATGGCTTTCGTGACTGCTTCCTCACGTCTCTGTACAAGCTCACATTGAAGCTACTGCGTTTAATCACATGCTCGCCTGCAACATCTCCAGAGCTAATTAACAACGAATGGTGCGGCGAGACGCATGCACGCATGCACTCATGAGCAATCTGACCTTTTACTCATGTATGGATTAGCGGCGTTGCCTGTGAGCTGCAAACGGTTACTCTCGCAGGAGGAGAATACCGCACACGGCGAGCATGCAGGCCGACTCAGTAGCAAATCCCACAGGATAAGGAAAATTATTTGCAGAAATGTCGTTTGAGTCATGATGAAGACTAATATGAAATGACGGAAACTACATGCTTTACAACACAGAGGATGAGGGAGGAATTTAATTGGAGCAAATGATAAATGCTTTAAAATCAAAGCAGCAATCAAATATGTGGCAGAAATAAATCCAAGAAGCAACTGTCTTCAAACTTAACATTGACATTTCCCTGACTCTGGCTTTGGGTTTCTTTGGCCAACACAAGTGTGAACATACAACAGGCCTTCAACACGGCAGCCTCACTGTAAGCCACAGAACATTGCTCCAAGTCTTCTTGAAACAAGGCAATGCTATTTAAAGTGAACATTGTGTCAGGCAAGGGCAGTGAAGTGAAGTGAATTATATTTTATATAGCGCTTTTCTCTAGTGACTCAAAGTGCTTTTACATAAGTTACATTTAAACCAGTGTGGGTGGCACTGGGAGCAGGTGGGTAAAGTGTCTTGCCCAAGGACACAACGGCAGTGACTAGGATGGCGGGAGTGGGGATCGAACCTGGAACCCTCAAGTTGCTGGCATGGCCACTCTACCAACCTAGACTTGGACCTGTAATAAATGGTGCTGGGCGTTTTATTGTCCCACAAATTATTGTCAATAAGCAATATTATAGTCAGCAATATTTTGAGACCAAATTGAGTACTAATGTAATTGTCCATCCATCCATTTCCTACCACTTGTCCCTTTCGGGATCGCGAGCGGTGCTGTAGCCTATCTCAGCTGCATTCGGGTGGAAGGAATCTGATTCTAATATATAATAATAACAATAATGAAAGTAACCTTTTCAAACGCGATAAACTTTCTTCCCATTAGTATTTTTTACTTTTGTAATTGGAAGGTCAATAACTTCTAATTATCCTGAATAAGTAAACATATAAATAAAATTGACTCTCAATCTCTATTAGAAATTATTGCACTTTAATAAAAATTGTAACATCTTGAAGTGGCCTTTTTTTCCCCAGCTAGAAAAACTGAGTCAGGTGGTTTGTTTTGGTATCTTTTTTTTTTTTGTCCCGCCATCACTTTTCAACAAATTCAGCATATTGGTTCGTTCATCTGTGTTGATGGAGTCATCATTCTCATTTGTTCTAATTTGTGTTAACTTGTCGAGTCACGACGAGTGAGTCTCTCTGTCCATGCATCCTGTTGGTATAACGTGGCGGTCCTGCCTCCATCCGCCGATACAAAGATTGTTGATGACTGACTAGAGGGTACACTCTGTTCATTGAATTCTGCCATTAATTGAATGCACAAAGTGAACCCTCTTGTACCCTGTTTGAAAGCGAGATACAAAGAAATTTAAACACACATGGACATTGCCATTTATCAATGCCGGCAAAAATATTGGGTTCGTTTACATCTACTGTTCCATTAAAGGGGCTGTTTGTCACAAGAACACCATTGGCGAGCTTATGTTACTACTAGTGGTTTAACAGAACACATTTGTGTTAAAAGGGTCTATATTTTTCACAGTTACTAAGTTAGTGTAGTAAAAATGTTTACCGGTTACTCACCCTCGTCAACACGTACATGCAGAGAGAGTGTGCATATAAAAGCAGTCCAAGAGAAGCAACGCACTATTTGTAGTCATGTTGTTGTTATGATAGAATATGCATTTCATAACAGCTAACGCTAGGTATCTGGATCGCTATTATTAGCTAACAACACCTCAAGCTAATGCACATGCATGTGTTACGAACGGACGTAGTTACGTCATTACGTACGAGAGGCCAAGAGAGGGCGGGATATACTGTGTAAAATACATTGGAAAGTTAGCGCCCTCTAGGCATCTGTGTAAATGTTGCAAACAGCCCCTTTGGTTGATGTATTATTGGCCTGGGCCTAGACAAGGATCATGCCCTGGGTCTTCCCTACTATCGGAAAGAACCAAGATTCCAAGGTAAATTGATGTTTAGCTATTGTGTCTTTGCTATTTATGGTCATGGTAATGTGGGATATTTGAATGTGCTTTTACAAACCCCAAAACCAGTGAAGTTGGCATGTTGTGTAAATGGTAAATAAAAACAGAATACAATGATTTGCAAATCCTTTTCAACCTATATTCAATTGAATAGACTGCAAAGACAAGATACTTAACGTTCGAACTGGAAAACGTTGTTATTTTTTGCTAATATTAGCTCGTTTGGAATTTGATGGCTGCAACATGTTTCAAAAAAGCTGTCACAAGTGGCAAAAAAGACTAAGAATGTTGAGTAATGCTCATCAAACACTTATTTGGAACATCCCACAGGTGAACAGGCTAATTGGGAACAGGTGGGTGCCATGATTGGGTATAAAAGCAGCTTCCATGAAATGCTTAGTCATTCACAAACAAGGATGGGGCGAGGGTCCCCACTTTGTGAACAAATGCGTGAGCAAATTGTCCAACAGTTTAAGAACAACATTTCTCAACGAGCTATTGCAAGGAATTTAGGGATTTCACCATTTACGATCCGTAATATCATCAAAAGGTTCAGAAAATCTGGAGAAATCACTGCACGTAAGCGATGATATTACGGACCTTCGATCCCTCAGGCGGTACTGCATCAAAAAGTGACATCGATGTGTAAGGGATATCACCACATGGGCTCAGAAACACTTCAGAAAATCACTGTCAGTAACTACAGTTGGTCGCTACATCTGTAAATGCAAGTTAAAACTCTATTATGCAAAGCTAAAGCCATTTATCAACAACACCCAGAAACGCTGCCGGCTTCGCGGGGCCCGAGCTCATCTACAAACGTAAGATGGACTGATGCAAAGTGGAAAAGTGTTGACGAGTCCACATTTGAAATTGTTTTTGGAAACTGCGGACGTCGTGTCCTCCAAAGACGAAAAGAACCATCCGGATAGGCGCAAAGTTCAAAAGTCAGCATCTGTGATGGTATGGGGGTGTATTAGTGCCCAATGGATGGGTAACTTACACATCTGTGAAGGCACCATTAATGCTGAAATGTACATACATGTTTTGGAGGAACACGTGTTGCCATCGAAGCAACGTTATCCTGGACGCCCCTGCTTATTTCAGCAAGACAATGCCAAGCCACGTGTTACAACAGCGTGGCTTCATAGTAAAAGAGTGCGGGTATTAGACTGGCCTGCCTGTAGTCCAGACCTGTCTCCCATTGAAAATGTGTGGTGCATTATGAAGCCTAAATTACGACAACTTAAGCTGTACATCAAGCAAGAATGGGAAATGATTCCACCAGAAAAGCTTCAAAAATTGGTCTCCTTAGTTTACAAACGTTAACTGAGTGTTGTTAAAAGGAAAGGCCATGAAACACAGTGGTAAACATGCCCCTGTGCCAACGTTTTTGCAATGTTTTGCCACCATTAAATTCTAAGTTAATGATTATTTTCCAAAAAAAGTTAAGTTTCTCAGTTCGAACATTAAATATCTTGTCTTTGCAGTCTATTCATTTGAAAATAAGTTGAAAAGGAATTGCAAACATTGTATTCTGTTTTTATTTACGAATTACACAACGTGCCAACTTCACTGGTTTTGGGTTTTGTACTTGGTAGACACATCTATGTAAGAGCCACAACCAGCCGTAAAACAATGTTGCTTTAACGATGAGTCTAAATGGTACAGCTCTACATTGCATAAGTCATAGTTTAACAACCTTCATAATAACCAGTATGTACATGAAGCAACAGCCGCAGTTCTTGGCCAATCCAAAAACCACAAAACAGCACTTAAAGATATAACAACAAAAAGCTCTCGTGACAAATGCAAAAAAACATGAGTCACTCTCTTATTTAACCAAAGCCAAACCAAATGCAGTCCACTCTTTTTAAAAGCTATGTTTTAATTGCCTGACAGCTCTTTCAAGAACTTAAAACCCAGCCTAAATGTCAGGTCAACTATCATGTTTAATTAGCCTTCTGGGAATCCCTGCTGTACTTTCACTGCTCTGTGCAGCTCTTTTGGGGCTTTTCTTCAGTCTCATCAGCGACTCAGTAGTATACACTATTACCAATGTAGAAGTCACATGTTGGCGATGAAGTTCATTCAAACTAGCAGTTGCACCAGCTATAGAATTAACACATTTTCTATTCTTCTTATCCTGTTTGAGGCTGCTGAGACGCTGCACTTAAACTGACTTAAAGCAAAAAATGGTCAGTCAATTACAAATAAGATGGGAACTGGAGATTAACCAGGAATTGAACCTATGTCAGCTGCATGAACGTCAGCTATGTGAACTACTACATTACCAATAGCTCTCAGTCACTCCCTTTATTTTGTGTTCACAGTAGGATAGCGGGTTATCAACTATGTAGTAGAAAGTACATAAATATGGACTACGATAAATTTGATACATATTGTGATTAAGGCTGGGTGTCATGGCCAAACTCATAAAACAATATGATTTCAATTCAGAAGGTTCTAAATCAATAAATCAGGATTTGATTTGATTCGATTAAAGAATCAATCCTAAATAATGAACTCTGTTTCAAAATACAAATATATTTTATTCACCATTAACATTTTATGGCCAACTTATAAATTGGATAGTTTAAACTTGAACTGTAAATAAGTAAAAAGTGCAATTGTGAAATAATTAAGTGAAAGTGTACTTTCACTTAAATAGCATTTAGAGATGTCCGATAATATCGGCCTGCCGATATTATCGGCCGATAAATGCGTTAAAATGTAATATCGGAAATTATCGGTATCGTTATTTTTATTATCGGTACCGGTGGGTTTATTTTTTATTTTTTATTAAATCAACATAAAAAACACAAGATACACTTACAATTAGTGCACCAACCCAAAAAACCTTCCTCCCCCATTTACACTCATTCACACAAAAGGGTTGTTTCTTTCTGTTATTAATATTCTGGTTCCTACATTATATATCAATATATATCAATACAGTCTGCAAGGGATACAGTCCGTAAGCACACATGATTGTGCGTGCTGCTGGTCCACTAATAGTACTAACCTTTAACAGTTCATTTTACTAATTTTCATTAATTACTAGTTTCTATGTAACTGTTTTTATATTGTTTTACTTTCTTTTTTATTCAAGAAAATGTTTTTAATTTATTTATCTTATTTTATTTTTTGTATTTTTTTTTTAAAAGTACCTTATCTTCCCCATACCTGGTTGTCCAAATTAAAAAATTCTACGACTGTATATATCGGTTGATATCGGTATCGGTAATTAAAGAGTTGGACAATATCAGAATATCGGATATCGGCAAAAAGCCATTATCGGACATCCCTGTTAACATTCCATCACTGCAAATTGCATTAAGGTATTGTTCTTTACAAATTAAAAATAATAATAACAGTAAATATTTAGAACAGTCAGACAGGATGTATTGCACAGCAATTTTACTGTGAAGGCCAAAAAGTGTTTTTTTGGAACACTTGACGACAGTGCTGTGTGGACTGGAAGAGACGAAGATGAACAAAAGTACCTCCCGAGTTACAGCTTCCATCCTTTCTGTTACGTCTTCGTAGCATGGCTGCGATTGTAGTGTTCCCCTCCAACGCCGGAAACAAGCCGGAGTGGCGTGCAGGTAGGATTTATGGTTTTAATTATTTTAAGGCAGGATCAAAAATACAAAACTAAGGACGCTAACAAGCGTGGAGCTAAAACAAACCAAAATGTCACCAAGGGTGAACAGCGAGGAATACTGTAGTGCGGAAGAAATACTGGAGCTAGGCAAAAACTAGAAGTAATGTAAATGTTGCGTATAGCAACTAATGCTGGGTGACAAAAAACTATAAAGGGGAGTGATCAACTAAAACACCTGGTGGGAACACTAATTGCTAAACAAAGACAGGTGAGGAGAATCAGTGCCCATGGAATCCGACAGTAAACAGGGAAAGAGGGTGCACCCAGGAAACAGACTAAAACCGAAAAACTACCAAATCTAAATCATGCCGTGACGGATCATGACACTTTCATCATACTGAGCTTGCACCACTTTAGTGGTCGTCTTAAAACGCTCTCAGTTTCAAAAATAATAAATAAATATAACAGGCTTAGTCAGATGTAACTTAGTGTTGTCCGATCACCTGGACGAGCCGCTTAAGGCTGACGAGTGTGGGCGTAAATCTTTGCAAACAAAAGTTGCAATGACATCTATTATTGTGGCCCCAGGAGAATCAGGTGGCAACCGTGACAATGCTAGTAAATCCCTCTGATTCTTTTATTGTGAAAGCTAACATTAGCATAGTGTGATACTGTTGCAGCTGCTTTACGCACAAGAATACCAAGGGTGGGTGGGTGGAGTCTATATCACTCGTTGTGAATCAATGCTGCAACATTTAAAAGACATCATTCTCATGGTGGTGCATGTCGGCTGATGGCGTGATCCCAGGATGTAGAGTATGAAGGCGGCGTGCCGGTCAAAGAACTGAATTAGAGTGCAAAAAAGACAGAAACAAAAGGCTTGTGCGGGGCAGCAGAGTAATACATGCACACTGACAAAAAGGCCATAATCTCTCGCTGGCAAAGAGCAACGGGTGAACCTAAATAGACTTGATTACAAATAGAAAACAGGTGCGCTGTCAGAAAACTAAACAAAAAATGAAGGTGCAGCAAAACAAGGACTCCAACAGGAAATAGAACCAAAATGAGAGCATCAGGACAGGAAATGAGACAGAACAGAGGAGCATAACTAACAGAGTACAATCTGTCATGTGGGATCATGCCAATCAATCCATCCATCCATCCATTTTTTACCGCTTGTCCCTTTTGGGGTGGCGGGGGGTGTTGGAGCCTATCTCAGCTGCATTCGGGCGGAAGGCGGGGTACACCCTGGACATGGCCAACACAGATAGACAGACAACATTCACACTCACATTCACACACTAGGGACCATTTAGTGTTGCCAATCAACCTATCCCCAGGTGCATGTCTTTGGAGGTGGGAGGAAGCCGGAGTACCCGGAGGGAACCCACGCAGTCACGGGGAGAACATGCAAACTCCACACAGAAAGATTGAACTCAGGACTACTCAGGACCTTCGTATTGTGAGGCACATGCACTAACCCCTGTGCCACCGTGCTGCCCGCCAATCAATCCATAATCAATTAAATAGATTATTCATACCCCCCAATCGCGATAATGCATGTTGATTACGTAACCTAGGCATGCAAAATTGGGAACGACAAGCGAGAAAGCAAATGCAGCATCCTCACAGCGGTGACTACTGGCTAGCTAGCGCGGCTACAGTACTTCTGCTTCAAGTCATCAAATAAACTACATTTTTACAAGTAGCATTATCACTGGAAAATGAGGACTAGCTAAAGATTTGACACCCCAAGCAAGAGAGAGCAGGAGGAGTCATCAGGCCACACTAGAATGTAAAGTAGTGAAACGACTGAAGAGAAACTGCTTTGTGCACTTCAACATGGCTAACACCAACCGGGCCTACGCTGAGGCGAAAGATATGAAGAACTTTTACAGCGCCCTCGAGGCCGTTTACGCTCCCAACTGGTCTGAAACGCTCTCCCTCCTGAACGCAGATGGGAACACATTGATCTCAGACAAGGAGAATATACTTGAGCGCTGGGCAGAACACTTCGACTGAGGTTTATGCTTCTGGTGGCCTAATGCTGACCGAGTCTCACACGCCTCTGCACCTTTAAGTGGACCGAGAAAAGCTGCTTTCAGAATTCAAAGATCATCATTATCCACCTGTACAAGCAAAAGGGGAACAGGAAGGCCTGCGATAACACCCGAGGTGTCTCCTTGCTCTCCATCGTTAAAAAAGTTAAAGTACCAATGATTGTCTCACACACACACTAAGTGTGGTGAAATTTGTCCTCTGCATTTGACCCATCCCCTCGATCACCCCCTGAGAGGTGAGGGGAGCAGTGGGCAGCAGTGGTGCCGCGCCCAGGAATAATTTTTGGTGATTTAACCCCCAATTCCAACCCTTGATGCTGAGTGCCAAGCAGGGAGGTAATGGGTCCCATTTTTATAGTCTTTGGTATGACTCGGCCAGTGTTTAAACTCACGACCTACCGATCTCAGGGCAGACACTCTAACCACTAGGCCACATTGCCGGGAAGATTCAGGCTCAGGTCCTGCTCAATGGCTTCAATGCACACCTGAAAGGTGATCTCCTCCGAGAAAGCCAGTGAGGAATCTGCGCAGGCCGCAGCAACGTGAACATGATCTTCGCATCTCGCCAAATAGAGAAAAGTCAGGAGCAGAACGCAGAACACGTATCTGCTGTTTAGATACTTTACATTAGTTTTGGGTGATTCTACAAATGTGGGTTTCATACCAATGCTGATACTGATACTTAAACTGTTCAAGATTATTGAATAAAGTGCAGCAGGGTGCATAGAGGTTAGTGTTTGTGCCTCACAACAATTTTATCCCCGGGCTCGGGGTCTTTCTGTGTGGAGTCTTCATGTTCTCCCCGTGACTGTGTGGGTTCCCTCCGGGTACTCCGATTTCCTCCCACCTCCAAAGACATGCACCTGGGGATAGGTTGATTGGCAACACTAAATTGGCCCTAGAGTGAGGTGGGGACTAGTCCAGGGTGTACACAGCCTTCCGCCCGAGTGCAGCTGGGATAGGCTCCAGCACCCTCCGCAACCCCGAGAGGGACAACCATTAGAAAATGGATGGATGGATGATTACATTCTTAAACAAAAATTATAATCAGACAAAAACACAGGGTGTGTAGAAGCAATATCAATTAAATATTTTTATTGGCCCTGTGATGAGGTGGCGACTTGTCCAGGGTGTACCCCGCCTTCCGCCCGAATGCAGCTGAGATAGGCTCCAGCACCCCCCCGTGACCCCAAAAGGGACAAGCGGTAGAAAATGGATGGATGGGATTTCCTATGATTAATTTTGATTTAACTCCCTTAGTTTTTACCCTTAAAGCCCTCCTGTGCCTTACTTCTTGAGTTGGTAAACGATAACAAAAACAACTAAAGATTTTGTGATAATAAAAAAAAATATCTTTCTAATCGCTGTAGTATCAGCCATATACTAACACTATACTTGGTAAAGTTAATGCCGATATTTGTATTGATCCGCCCAGCTCTGTTTACATTCACCAGCTACAGCTTAGTGGCTACCATGGCTTATTGTACCCCCCTGCAGTGTGTAGTGTAGCCTATTTAGCTAGTCCTGCTACTCCAGTGTAGGGATGTAACAATATGTCCTATCATCACGGTTCACTATTATCGAAGTATTGTTGAATGTGCTCAAAAAGTACTTATACACACACCGAGTTATTATTTTTTTTAAACATAACTAAAATAAATACACATACTGTTAGCAAAAAAAAAACTATTTTGCATGTTATGTGTTTCTATCTTTCTTATATTTGTGTTAAAGGCTAAACTGTTTTAAATATTGGTTTGTACTGTAAAACTTTAAGATTTATTTTAATGAAAACTGCGTAAAAAATAAATCTATTATTATTATTATTATTTATTTATTATTTCCGGCTGGCATTGTGTCCCTGTTCAGCGGTCCTTGAACACACCATAGAAACACTTTGGTCTTTTTTCCTCTGGGAAGATCGATCGCTCTGAGACACTAAGGCCTTGTTCACACAGCAGGTCAATTCTGATTTGTTGCCCATATGCAACATGTGTATATTTTTTCATGTCAGTGTGAAAAGTCAAATTCCAAATTTTTCATATCCGACCCTGGCCTCTTTCGTATATGGAAATAAATCGGATATATATGCGATGCGTCCTCAAGGTGAACGCTCCCGCGCTCAGGTCGTATTCATTTGACCAGAACGTCATCAAAAAACGATAAGCGTCATAATTATATAGTTATCATGTAATTGTATAAATTATAAAATAAATAGTTGACAACGGAGCAGAAAACAGGTGAAAATATTGTATTTTAGAAACTCAGGTGAAAGTTCTACCACTCCTGTCTCCGACTGCTCACCCATAGACACGCTTCTTAACTAGACATCAAAGCAAAGTATTACGTAAAACTGCCAGAGTCCTCTTCCTTCCTAATCTTCTATGCACAATAATTCGATTCAGAAAATATTGACTTTGATTGCACAAAAACCCTAAAATTGCCACAAACGCGCCAGTACTCAGACCGACTAGAATTTAAGCCCTTTTTACTTCCATAAACAATGCAGTGCGTGCAACGTCATCACGTCACGTTCAAATACAAGTCAGGGTGCATTCACATTAGAAATCTTTTTTTTTGTAATGTGAACAGCCACATAAAAATATTGGATCATTCACACTGCAGGTAATTTTTGTTTCATCTGACATCACATGGACAAAGATAAGACCTTCTGGAAGAAAGTTCTGTGGTCAGATGAAACACAAATTGAGCTGTTTGGCCACAATACCAAGCAACATGTTTAGAGGAGAAAAGGTAAGGCCTTTAATCCCAGGAACACCATTCCCACCGTCAAGCATGGTGGTGGTAGTATTATGCTCTGGGCCTGTTTTGCTGCAAATGGAACTGGTGCTTTACAGAGAGTAAATGGGACAATGAAAAAGGAGGATTACCTCCAAATTTGTCAGGACAACCTAAAATCATCAGCCTGGAGGTTGGGTCTTGGGCGCAGTTGGGTGTTCCAAAAGGACAGTGACCCCAAACGCACATCAAAAGGAATGGCTAAATCAGGCTAGAATTAAGGTTTTAGAATGGCCTTCCCAAAGGCCTGACTTTAAACCCCATTGAGAACATGTGGACAATGCCTAAGAAACAAGTCCATGTCAGAAAACCAACAAATTTAGCTGAATTGCACCAATTATGTCAAGAGGAGTGTTCAAAAATTCAACCAAAAGCTTGTGGATGGCTACCAAAAGCGCCTTATTGCAGTTAAACTTGCCAAGGGACATGTAACCAAATATTAACATTGCTGTATGTATACTTTTGACCCAGCAGAATCGGTCACATTTTCAGTGGTGCACTGAAGATGTGACTTTAAGGTTTTACTACTTACGTATAAAATACTACACGGTCTAGCTCCAGCCTATCTTGCTGATTGTATTGTACCATATGTCCCGGCAAGAAATCTGCGTTCAAAGAGCTCCAGCTTATGAGTGATTCCCAGTGCCCAAAAAAAGTCTGCGGGCTATAGAACGTTTTCTATTCGGGCTCCAGTACTATGGAATGCCCTCCCGGTACCATTTAGAGATGCTACCTCAGTAGAAGCATTTAAGTCCCATCTTAAAACTCATTTGTATACTCTAGCCTTTAAATAGACCCCCCTTTTTACACCAGTTGATCTGCCATTTATTTTCTTTCTCCTCTGCCCCCCTATCCCCTGTGGAGGGGGAGACACACAGGTCCGGTGGCCATGGATGAAGTGCTGGCTGTTCAGGGTCGGCACCCGGTTCGCCAGGCAACTTATTACAGCTACTGAGATTTCTAAGGCTATCTTCAGCTCCAGCTATGTAATATTCCTGACCAAAACCTCTCAAAACAAAAACAAAAACAAAAGAATCAAGCAAGAGACAAGAGAAGATACAAGATAAAGGTGGGACAAACTGTGGGTACCAAAAAAAAAGATTAAAATGTGTTTTCTTAGACTTTTTTACAGCCTTCAAAAACAAAACAAAATAAGCGCCCACAAAGATGCCAACACCTTTAAAATAAGAATTATTTATTTGGGCTGAAATGAGCACACTACTGTAAAAGACTCAATGAATAGGAAAACATTTCCAAACATTGACGCTACAGGATGTCTTTACTGGCAGGTGACAGTGACCGCTCATTACGGGGGCGGGAGGTGTCGACAATGTTTGTGTTTTCCCTGAGACGACAGCCGCCCTCGTGTTTTCCAGTATTTACGTGAGTGTTTACACATGTGTGTACAGCTCCTTTGAGAGGTTTACATATTGAAGGTAATAGGATAACTTGCGAGGAGAGAAACAGGCGCTTATCTTGTCAAAGCCGTGGCGTTAAAACGACCTTTGACCCACAAGTTAAGGGCAAATTAAGAAATTAAAACACAAAATGTGCAGCCCTCGACCACCATAACTCTGGTCTCTCTTTCAAACAGCGGGGCAGAATACAGAGTACTTGTGGTAAAGGTCAGCCAGATGATGAATCATTTTGCAAGCTATTTCCCAGAATCTCTCATTGGTGTTCGCTAAATGAGAAGAGAAGAGGATATCCATGTTTTAGCCCAGAGTTGGAGCAGATAACTTGGGAGATTCTCTAGGGAGTGAGCAGGGAAAACTCAACGCTGTGTGGGGTCCCGTCTCTTCTGTGTGCCCTATTGCTTTTCAGGCTGCAAGCTGTATGACAATATAACTGTAGACGTTTAAAAAAAAAGGAAAATAAAAAATCATGGTTTGGCGAGTGTGTTTTTTACAGTGGTTCTTTTGGTTTCACATTCTAGTAACGCCATAAAAAATGTATATATAGTATACTTAAAAACACATCACATTGTTGTGGCCCAGCTCACATAGTTTCAGTCACTAGTATATATCGCCTCAAGAGTCAAGTAGTACACCCTTTGCATGTACAGCTGTTGAATTTAGGCCTGTATATATCCAAATAATCCCATCCACAAGTTAATGTACAGTATAAGTGCTTTCGAAGCTTGCAGCATTTTCACTGACAAATGATTTGCTTGTCATTCTGCTTGGCGCCACATTTCGAAATCAATGATTCAACCTTTGCTGATAAATCCAGAACTCACAATTATAACATCTTAGTCTTCCCTCGCTACATCAAAGATTTGTTTTAAAACTTTTTAAAGCACAATTTACAGGGGTGTCACACTCGTTTTCATTGAGGGCCACATCAAAAACGTGAATAATTTATGAGTATAAAAAGGGTAGTACTATAGAATGGCCTATGCATTTGATCAGTATGTATTTTTACATACACTGTAAAAAAAAAAACATTGCAATTTTTAGGTAAGAAACTGGCAGCTCAGTTTTATTGTAACATTTTAAGGTGGTTTTTACAGTCATATTACTGTAAATGGAAAAACGGTTGCATTGTGTTTTACAGTAAAATTCTGGCAATTGAGCTGCCTTTTTTTTTTTTACCGTAAAATCTACTGTTATTTCTACAGTGTACAAATTGATGGCTAACTTGCTTTGAAATCCTAAGTCAAGCAGATATGTATTATTATTATTATTTTTATTGTAATTCAAAACGTTTTAAATGTATGATAATAGTATATATGATGCATTATTAGATAATATTAAAGAAATGCAATTGCATGTAACAGATGTATTTTTTTCTGAAAAAATCGAAAGAATACATTTAGTAAAAAAAAGATAAAGTACTTAAATTACGCAAATTTTTTCAAAGCTTTGGCGGGCCACATCTGACCACCGGGCCTAGAGTTTGACACCTGTGTTCTACATGTTTTGGCCTAAATTAAATGTTTAATCAAGTTGTATTTATATATTATATGTATTAAGGTTCAATATTTGTCTAATTTTCTATTATTATGTTGTGGCGCTTGATAAGAAAATTAAACAAGCAAGACTTCTGTTTCGAGGTTAAGGGTGACAATGCTAACAACAACACAACTAATCTATCAACTATCTCAAATTGACCAACTTTTGGGGGAACAACTTTGTCATGGAATTCATCTTCAACCCCTGCCTCATCAATAACACATATCCACATTGGTGAGACTTTGACACCAGCAATATCAGAAGACTCTTTTGATGCACTCAATCATCGGCATCAATAACGCAGCTTTGTCGTGAGCGATGTGGAATGACAATGCAGGACACGCATTGCTAACAACAGGGAATGCTAACAACACAGCTAATGATTGTAGCTGTGGCTGTCAAGTTTACCAAGTTTTTGCAGAATACTTCACGCCTGTGATTCCAGCACATGGAAGCCCAGTTCTAACTTAGGCTAGGTTTGCACTGCAGTCCAAAGTGGACCAAATCAAAAAGTTTTCTAGTTCCGATTTTTTTCCAGCTGACTGTTTAGATTACAAGTAAAATGTGATCTTAATCAGACTCCAAAGTGGCCTCGACGTCACTTGAATGCACAGTTCAATAAAATGAAAACAAAGGAACTTGACTGGATTCTGAAATTGAACAAATTAGGAGTTTTTTAACGTGAAAATAAATGAAAGTAATATAATGTATAATGTACAGTATATTGTGTAATATTTTTGGGAAAATTCTTATCTTTTTATGGCTGTTAAGAAGAAGAGACATTGACATCAGCGTGGATCTACGTTACTTGCACACTTGCTTACGTAAACATTCTATGCAATGTACGTAACATTTAAGCAAATACGCCACAACAAACACATCTCTTCTTGTCTTTCAACAATCGCTATTTCTTCGGAATTAAAGTTATATACATATATAAATATATACTCAACTATCTATTGAGTGTTTGCTACAACTACAATACTCAATAACCTTCCAGAAAATGTATTAAAATGCAAACTATGAAACGTAACATCTCCTATTATCACTTACTTCAACAGATGACTGCTTAATCCCAATCTGCATTCAGATGTCCGAGCTATCTTCATCTGATCGAGTCGATTCCACATGATGTAATTAAATTGTTTTTTTAGGAACAAACCACCCTGTGTTTAAGTATGTTGTCAACAAACCAAGTAGGAAATAATGCCATGAACAGGTGGATATTAAAATGCTTTTTGGACACTTTCTGGTTTTCTGCTCCCTAATGGTTGGGAGTCTGACTTGCAACCTGCTCATTGAAAAACTTGGTAAACCACCCTGCATAATACCTTCATTTGATGTCATTATTTTAATTCACTAATTGGCCTGAAGCATATGTTTTAACTCATGTTTAAATTAACAAACATGGTTCCTTGCTGTATAAAAGGCTGCCATGTTTTCCTCTCCGTTGAGATTTTTGGACTTCATTAATGATGAAAGATGATCTTAATATGCATCCAATCATAATGCTCTGATGTCATTTCTGTGCAGCTCATACCTTATTTGCATGTGTCTGAGAATGTGATATGTTGTACGGTCCAATCATCTTCGTTATCCTCAATTTGTTCTTTCGCTGCTATTTTTACCATGCCAATTGATACAGATGAAACTAATTTATTACATAAATCTCTGGTAGAGAAACAGCATTTTTCCTCATTCACAGACAACACAGCTTTCATGGGAATTGCAATCTGTATGTAATGTTATTGATTTCTGTGATTGTGTGGTGAAATAGTATCGTTCAAATGCTGTGTGTTGGTCTCTTTTACTGTTTCTGACATTGTCTTGGCCATTCAGATCTGTTAATTAATACAGGGGAACCTCTAAAACGTAATGCACCTGAAGTTGTACAATTTAGAATTAACCAAAATTTTCCAGATTTTTTTTTTTTCAAGCCCCACAAAACCATAATGGTTTATTTTCCATCTTGCATTTTGTCACATGAGCATATCTTTTCAGTTTAGTGAACATCCTATGGATAAACTGGATAAAGTGTGTTTTGCTTTGTTGTTTGATGCAACAACAGAAGGGTTGATGGCAAAGATGTGAACATGATGACAAGCATAGAATCAGAAATTGACTTTTTGTGATGAGTGTCCTGGCTGCTCAGTGGAATATGGCTAAATCAACAATAAGTCCACATTAATGATAAAAAAAAAAAGTGGTGCACGCAACTGCCTTTTATGGCAGAGAACTTTGGTTCCTGGCCAGGGTTACGTCAGGAAGGGCATCCAGTGTAAATACTGACCCAAAACTATTCATGTGGCCGACTCACTGTGAGACGACCCCTGACAGAGAATGGCCGAAAGTGAAAAAAATGATAGAATAAAAATTAAATGTGCATGTAAACTGAAATTTGCTTCATTTTATTGTGTCGAAATGTTACCAGCACAATCAGAGATCCCCATCTAATTAGGGGTAAATACACAGTTTGGTTTTAGAGTTTTAATAGGGATGAGCCAATTGAACGGCCAACGATCAGTATCGGCCGATTTTTGTAAAAAAAATTATGTCATCGACATTGTCGATTAAATGCATTTTAATACTGGCTGACACTGTATTTATTTTAGTGAGAAGCGGTTAGCAGCTAATTATGTGTCTGCTTTAGTAAGCTAATAAGAATTACCTCCATTACGGCAAATATACTGCATTCCTTAGTATCTTAAGTAGCCTTATCACTGGAGGACGAGGCTAAACATGTTACACATTGAAAGCAAGCAAGGAGCAAGCGTGCTAATAACTAAGCTAACTGATGAGATAGCTTGAAACAACAAAATAAATAAGTCTTTAGTAAAATTTAAGGAGTGCAGGTGGAGCGCATTACAGCAGAAAGTAAGCTATTAACAGCAAATTAACAAGCAGTTAAATAGAGAGATGATAATATGACAACTGTTGTTGTGTTAGCAAAATTTAGTTGTACTTGTGCAATGACAATAAAGATCCATCCATCCATTGTCACAGTCAGTACACGACATTTAGGAGGAGGGCAGACTGATTCATAAATTGGTGGTGTCAATACCAAGGGTAGTATCAGTATATGATCGATACTAGACTGATTAGGTCGATATTCTCTTTTTTTTTTGGCTGTTGTTGTTCATGTTTGCAAATTCAGGGAATAATTCCCTGGACACAGGAAGACTTTGAGGGGAAAAAAACAAAGTATTTAAAAAATGTGTTTATAGTTTTTGCTTTTGTTTAGTTATTGTGTACACTGTAAAAATTACCGTAAAAACTACGGCAAGCAATTGTTAAATAGCAACAGTAAAACACGGTAAAATCTAAATTAGTTTATTACAGGAGTACATGCGGTGGATTCCTGCAAACCAAGGAAAAGTAGATAATCTAAATTACTATGGTTATAATATGTAGAAAACACATGACTTTACTGTGAAAATAATGGAAAAAGTGTAATTGTACAATACTGTAGTGTCACAAGCATGCAAATAAATAAATCTAAATCAAATACTTTGCAGGTTGTACATTTAAATGTACAGCATACCTTAATTGTTTTAGGGGGTTGTGTTAAAGCATTAGTTTAGGTAACTTTTGGCAAGCAACATGTTTTCTTGTATTTATGTGGCAAGTCGTTTCAGACATTGGGGTTTTGTCAATGTGCTTCATTGCAAACTGCATCAAAATGAACCATGCTGTGTGTTTAAGTGTTCTGGAACTGTTAGCAAGCAGATATTTAACAGATACGGAGCATTTAAGGCTCATTTTAATAGCTCACTTGAGGGAACATGTTACGTTAGGCCGTGTTGTGAGTTGTCCAGTAAAAGGTTGTGCAAATACTTTTAAGTTAAAAGTCTCATGTACCGTTCACATGTTTGGAAACACAGGCATTTTGTAAATACTAGGTACGGTGGAGCAGTGGTTAACACTCGTTCCTCACAGTGAGAAGGTCCTGGGTTCAATTCCCATGCTAGGGGTCCTTCTGTGTGGTGTTTGCATGTTCTCTCCAGGTACTCCGGCTTTCTCTCACTTCCAAAGACATGCACCTGGGGGTATTGGCGACACTAAAATTCCTGGCAACCACAGCTGCCAGTATTTCACCGTAAATTCTATAGGTTTATTTTGTAAACATGTTAAAAATACATCCGTTTTTTTCGTAGTAGTTTACTGTAAGCAAAAACAGTTATCAACTGTACAATGAATGGATCCAACATCAACATACCATAATACATAATACATTGTGACCATTTTTTATAGTGAATTCCTGGAAACCACAGCTGGCGATATTTTACCATAAATTGTGCAGATTTTTTTATTTACAGTGTACTATTAAATTTGTTTTCCTCAAACAATTGTATAGAATAAGGAACTGGATTAAATTGTGCGTTGATATGGTAAACTGTCAATAGCACTCACCATAAATACATTGAAAAGTTTACAGTTAGTACATTTGATCGCTATTGGTATCGGCCGATCACATTGATAAACGATTGGTATAATCAGCAGTAAACAACCCTGATCGCAACAACAACAAGCAGTTAACTTCTTTTTACACTTGTATGACTGTATGGCTGTACAAAGTCGACAGCTCGACTCTGGAACACATTTTAATTTTCGTGAGTTACTTAGAGCGAAAGATGGCAAACACAACAAATAAGAAATTCAGTTTAATAATGGAATGTATTATTATTTAAACGAGGGGTAGGGAATCTATGGCTCTCGAGCCAGATGTGGCTCTTTTGATGACTGCATCTGGCTCTCAGATTAATCTTAACTGACATTGCTTAACACAATAAGTAATGAATAATTCCGCTGGTAATCACAATAACGTTGAAAATATAAAACATTCTCATGCATTTGAATCCATCCATCCGTTTTCTACCGCACCTGTTCTAGAAGTCGCATTAATGGTAAGAAGTTTTTTATTTTTATTGGTTAGCTTCAGAATAACAATGTTATTAGAAAGAATAAGAGACTTATTATACTCTAAAATGTTGGTCGTACTTAAAAATGCACGCATTTAGTTGTATTCAGTGTTAAAAAATATTATATGGCTCTCACGGAAATACATTTTAAAATATTTGGCTTTCATGGCTCTCTCAGCCAAAAAGGTTCCCGACCCCTGATTTAAACCAAAAAATATCTTCAAAAATCAAAGTTTGACACAGATGTAATAGTGTAAACTCAAATAGAATGTTTTTTCCTTCTTTGGATTAGTTATCACTTACCATAAATGGTTTGTCTTCTATGTCAGTGGTCCCCAACCACCGGTCCGGGGACCGGTACCGGTCCGTGACGCATTTGCTACCTGGCCGCACAGAAACACTAATTAATTTATAAACTTCATCAACGCATTTTCTCCAACTTAACTTTCGCCTGTCCCACTAAACACTAATAAGCTTGTTAATAGATGTATATTACTCCTTTGTTATAGTACATGAGACAAGGCACATTAATGGACATATAAAATGTTAATGTGCCAGATTGTAGCCAAAGGATAATTTTTTTTGCTGTTTTTATCTGCCACACGTAAAGTAGAAAGCCGGTCCGGGAAAATTATGCATACATTAAACCGGTCCCTGGTGGAAAAAAGGTTGGGGAACCCTGCTCTATGTGAGCAACTGAAAAAAAAACCGTTTAGCCCTTTCTTCCACCAGAGAAGATGTCAAGTGTCTGGGGTTAGTTTAACTGAGCCTTTGTGTCTCCAAACTAATCTCCAGGCCAAAGAGGGCCGAGGGTGCAAGAGAGGAAGACTCCCTTGCCAGTGGCCTCAGGGCTCAAGGCAGATCTGGGATGGAGCTAGATAATGAGCGGGGGGGATAAAGTAGAGTTATGGTGGTCTTATCACCCTAAGACCTTTGGGTCAGGCGGCACTGCTGGTGGCCACTGTCTGCATAATGCTCCCTAAAACCCCCCCACACTGCAAATGTACCTGTTGTACATAAAATTACTAAAGGTATGTGTTTATACATCCTGACAAATTTGAAGACGGTGGTTTGCCCCTCCCCCCACGCCCCACCGTGATATCTGACTCACGATGGTCTACATGGGGGTCATGCGGAGGAGACAGAGACAAAGTGAGGTGTGGGGTTAGCCAGACCTCAGGCTGTGATTTGTTGAAGTGCATCAGACGGGAGTCTAGCGCGATCTGAATAAATCACCTCCCTGGCACCAACGTTGATAATGCCCTGATTTTTGACGTGCATGTGAGCACTCATGTACTAACAGCCATTAATTCCACTGAGAAATGCAACAGACAAGGCACTTTTTGAGCCGCTTTTTCACATGTTTTCAGTCTCAATATGCACCAGCCAAACCCTTGCCTGGCCCTAAAACAGAGTTTGTGGCCCCACTTTGGTTTTTAATATTACTCATTACTATTATTAGACCCTTGAAGGGCCCTCACATCACCCCAAACCTCACTTCTTAAACCCCACACACTCAGTTTGTTTACATGCACGAATAAAAAGTTTGTTATTTATCTAGAATTTATCTAGATTATGTGATTGTAAACTAGTTCCCTTTGCAGGTGTAGGTTCACCTGATGTCACTTCAAGCGAGCGTGTGTTGTCAAAACGTTCTGGGCGGCATTTTGCCTTTCTCGAGGAAAAATGCTCTATTGGTGCGCTGTTTTAGATTGTTGGAACCGTTCAAATTGCAAAATGTTTGAATGTTTTTTCAGAGTTCCACGAGAGGTAATCAAGAAGGGCGAAAGAGTGCAACGCTCGAGTTAGCAGTGATCAACTTTGTTAAAGGTTTTTTTGAGATACTTTTAATGTTGAGTATTACCCTTTTACGGTAAGTATTATCTTGATATTATTTGTATTTTACATTAAAAGGCCAAACAGCTCAATTTGTGTTTCATCAAACATCACATGGACAAAGATAAGACCTTCTGGAGGACAGTTCTGTGGTCATAAAAAATTGGCCACAATACCCAGCAATATGTTTGGAGGCGAAAAGGTGAGGCCTTTAATTGCAGGAACACCATTCCTACCGTCAAGCATGGTGGTAGTAGTATTATGCTCTGGGTCTGTTTTGCTGCCAATGGAACTGGTGCTTTACAGAGAGTAAATGGGACAATGAAAAAGAAGGATTACCTCCAAATTCTTCAGGACAACCTAAAATCATCAGCCCGGAAGTTGGGTCTTGGGCGCAGTTGGGTGTTCCAACAGGACAATGACCCCATATACACGTCAAAAGTGGTAAAGGAATGGCTAAATCAGGCTATAATTATAGTTTTAGAATGGCCTTCTTAAAGTCCTGACTTAATTGTGTGGACAATGCTGAAGAAACAAGTCCATGTCAGAAAACCAACAAATTTAGCTGAACTGCACCAATGTTGTCAAGAGGAGTGGTCAAAAATTCAACCAGAAGCTTGTGGATGGCTACCAAAAGCGCTTTATTGCAGTGAAACTTGCCAAGGGACATGTAACCAAATATTAACATTGCTGTATGTACCCGGTATACTTTTGACCCAGTAAATTTGGTCACATTTTCAGTAGACCCATAATAAATTCATAAAAGAACCAAACTTCATGAATGTTTTCTGTGAACAACAAGTATGTGCTCCAATCACTCTATCACAAAAAAATAAGAGTTGTAAAAATGATTGGAAACTCAAGACAGCCATGACATTATGTTCTTTACAAGTGTATATAAACTTTTGACCACAACTGTACAAAACTTAAACTACTTTGTCACTACCAAAAAGGAACGAATCAAAATTTATTTGACCGTAACTTTTATGATATTGTATTATTTATGGATTTAAATGAAATAAAAAAAATATTAACATACTTGATCATGTAGCGCCCCTAGTGGTTTTGGCCCTAAACAACCGGCCCTAGTGCGTTGTTTAGAATGTAGGGAATAGGAAGCGTCATGCACGGTCCCAGCCAGGATGAGACAAGCTAGTATTGTCTTACCATTACTATTCTTACTCCAGGAGGCCCACAGACACAGAAGCTGATGAAAAGATTGATTGGAGGAGGTTAAATCGCTATTTGATACGCCTCAAATTAATTCAGTGACGGATTTGGGAGATTAAGCAGCATAAACCAGGCTGCTAATTATTCCACTCATCAAGTAACATACTTTATTCATGTTTCCACAAGACACATCCATTTCAAACTATCAAGGTTTCCATGGCAACAAAAAGCAAGCGCAGGCCTCCAGCCATTCCAGTGGTGTCAGTATGTGTCCCATTATGGTTGTGCTGCGTGGACAGGCGTTCTCTGCCTGCTTGCCACAGCTTTATTTATTTGACTGTCTTTCATCTGCAAACCACCACAATCTACATCAGAGGCAAATCCAGCCTGTGTATCCCATAGGTGTCATTTAGGATTGATTCCCTGGAATTAGCAGACGTCAAACGAAACCATGTGGTTGTCTGTCCGACCATCTGTCTGTCTTTCACCAACGCCCCTGATTAAAACTACAAAATCAAAACATGCAAGGTTGACTAGTAGGATGTCGGGACAGAGTGATATCAAAATGCAGAGGTACTAATTACATTTTAGGCTTGTGGTGATTGATGATTTAGTCATTATTCACACATTGATACTAAGTTGATGAGCCTTTAAGTGTTGGAGAAAGCAATTTGGAATAAACAAGACCACCAACAGCTTGAGCAGAGCTGCGTTTGTTTTCATTTTTACCCAAGGGAACCATAAAAAAAGGAGATTTTATTTTATGTTTTTTTTTTTTACTTGAACTTGAAACTTAAATATTGTTGTTGCTTTTCCAGTTAGGGGTCACCACAGCCAGTCAATTGCATGATTTGTTTGTCTTGCTTTTTACTAGGGTTGTCCCGATACAACTTTTTCACTTCAATTTTGTAGCCTTCACTATTGGCCGATACCATTTTAATCCGATACATTATCAACACGGATCATACTACATACAATTGTGTCGAATGTTAGAAAATGCTTGATCAAGTGAAATGAGTTAAACAAAGAACAATGCTAGGTAGGAAAACACTAACCTAACTTATACTGTCTTTAAGATAAAGTGGATTGGTAGATAGTTTTTTTGGTGACACTTAGTGGTCACATTAATACATTTAGTTAAGCTCACGACGCAGTAAGTTGAATGATGCGGACACGTTTGTTACTGGATACTTTCAGATATTTTCTGCCTTGGAGATTTTATCTGTAAGTAATGTGCAACTATAACTATGTGATACTTGTTTATATTGACAGATTTGTTTTAGACTGCAGTATTGTTCAATTAAGGACACCTATTACATACCGATGCTGAGATCAATTGTAATGCATTCGAGACGTCTTGTCTCGATTACTGCAATCCCAACATCTGCGGTCCCTTCCAGGGTTTCTCGTTGTTCCCATTGGGTTGAGATTTTTCTTGCTCTGATGTGGGATCTGAGCCGAGGATGTCGTTGTGGCTTGTGCAGCCCTTAAAGACCTTTGTAATTAAGAACTATATAAGTAAACTTTGATTGATTGATAAGTCTAGCTTGTGTGCTTAGTTGTTGTGTAGCTGCTAGTTCCCAGTGGCCCACACTGTACCATATTTACCTTTTGTAGATGACTTCACATAAAATACAAGAAAAGACCAACCTTGTGTGCTTATTGAAGGACATTTAGATGTTGACTGGCTGACCAGCTTTGCACAAGTAAACACGCTGCAGGCCTGTATCAGAGCTTGTATTGGACATTTTACATGAAACCGATATCATCCGATACTGTTTTGCTGATATCGGACCGTTATCCGATATCAACACCAGATTAGGACACCCCTAATTTGTACGCCGTTTTAAACATCTCCAATGGCACAGGTTTTATTTAACAAGTATATTTGATATTTTGGCCACTGTAACATTACACACAGTTTGAATAGTAACACTGTGTTTTGATATAGGAAAATAAAACACTGTACCCAATCAAGTGATTCTTTGGCGTACCACTAGATGTAGTACACGTATCACTTAGTGGTACACGTACCACAGTTTGAGAATCCTTGTTTTGATGCCCTTTTTTAATTCTCTAAAAAGTACAATATAGAATATGTATATGGAGCTTAAATGTAATGAAAGCAAATCACAATTCCGCTTTTACAGTACTATTTTATTCATTAGATAAAGCAATCATATGACGATGGTACTAGTTTATTTTGAGCATGCATACAGTTACAATATGATACATTACATATTTACAGTTTCTCTTGACAGCACGTCCGAAAAGGAGTAGGAGGAAGACGAGCTTATTCAATACTACCCTTTTTCATGCAACTTCTGACACATTTGTTTTTTCATTTTCTGTACTCAGTTCGGAACACTAAAAAATAAATGAATCAGTTGTTCATGAATAAATAGTTGCGATGAATAAGATTATCTAATTTTCAATAAGGTTGAACATGTTTATCGGGATTCTTCTTCTTTGTACTTTGTACACACTTTAGTTTGAACAGCCTCTCAAACGGAATGACTTTGACTTCTTTGCTTAATTCATTCCATAATTTAATTCCACATACTGATTTACTAAAAGTTTTAAATGTTGTGCGTGTTTATGGATGTTTTAAGTAAAAATGTTCTCTTAGGTTGTAATTCTCCTTTTTTGTTAATAATTGTTGTACATTCTTGTGTAGCAGGTTATAGTTTGCTTTGTACATAATTGTATTTTTTGCAAATGTACCATTCATTGAATTTCAATATTTTGGATTCAATAAATAAAGGGTTTGTGTGTTCTCTTTATTCAACATTATGTATTATTCTCCTCAGCCTTCCCGGTAAGGTCTATTCAGGTGTACTGAAAGAAGGCTATGCCGGATAGTCGAACCTCGGATTCAGGAGGAACAGTGTGGTTTTCGTCCTGGTCGTGGAACTGTGGACCAGCTCTATACTCTCGGCAGGGTCCTTGAGGGTGCATGGGAGTTTGCCCAACCAGTCTACATGTGCTTTGTGGACTTGGAGAAGGCATTCGACCATGTCCCTCGGGAAGTCCGGTGGAGAGTGCTCAGAGAGTATGGGGTATCGGACTGTCTGATTGTGGCGGTCCGCTCCCTGTATGATCAGTGTCAGAACTTGGTCCGCATTGCCGGCAGTAAGTCGGACACGTTTCCAGTGAGGGTTGGACTCCGCCAAGGCTGCCCTTTGTCACCGATTCTGTTCATAACTTTTATGGACAGAATTTCTAGGCACAGTCAAGGCGTTGAGGGGATCCTGTTTGGTGGCTGCAGGATTAGGTCTCTGCTTTTTGCAGATGATGTGGTCCTGATGGCTTCATCTGGCCAGGATCTTCAGCTCTCACTGGATCGGTTCACAGCCGAGTGTGAAGCGACTGGGATGAGAATCAGCACCTCCAAGTCAGAGTCCATGGTACTCGCCCGGAAAAGGGTGGAATGCCATCTCCGGGTTGGGGAGGAGACCCTGCCCCAAGTGGAAGAGTTCAAATACCTCGGAGTCTTGGTCACGAGTGAGGGAAGAGTGGATCGTGAGATCGACAGGTGGATCGGTGCGGCGTCTTCAGTAATGCGGACGCTGTATCGATCCGTTGTGGTGAAGAAGGAGCTGAGCCGGAAGGCAAAGCTCTCAATTTACCTGGTCGATCTACGTTCCCATCCTCACCTATGGTCATGAGCTTTGGGTTATGACCGAAAGGACAAGATCACGGGTACAAGCGGCCGAAATGAGTTCCCTCCGCCGGGTGGCGGGGCTCTCCCTTCGAGATAGGATGAGAAGCTCTGTCATCCGGGGGGAGCTCAAAGTAAAGCCGCTGCTCCTCCACATCGAGAGGAGCCATATGAGCCATCTGGTCAATGCCACCCGAACGCCTCCCTAGGGAAGTGTTTAGGGCACGTCCGACCGGTAGGAGGCCACAGGGAAGACCCAGGACACGTTGGGAAGACTATGTCTCCCGGCTGGCCTGGGAACGCCTCGGGATCCCCAGGGAAGAGCTGGACGAAGTGGCTGGGGAGAGGAATATCTGGGCTTCCCTGCTTAGGCTGCTGCCCCAGCGACCCGACCTCGGATAAGCGGAAGAAGATGGATGGAAGGATTATTCTAACTGACCTTTTTTGTAACACAGTTAGTGAATGAAGAATACTTTTCCCCATATTTCTACACAATAGAGAATATGAAGTGATTGTTGGTCCAGAACATACTTTGCTTTATTCATTATTGACATATTTCTTGCACCTTTATGTTGTATATTTTTATATGAGTGTTCCAGTAAAAAAAATCTATTATTGCACCCAAAAATGTATTTATTTTACCTTTTCAATATATACTCTACTTGTATTTGTGTTTGAATGTATTTCCTACTGTTACCAAATAGCCTTATTTTATTTTTATTGAGATTCAAAGAGTCTGTTTTTGTCAAGTTATGTCTTTAATTTTTTCTTTTCTTCTGTTGTTTGTATTAGCTTCCGTGTGTTCTCTCCTGAACAAAATGCAGTCTTGTAGTTTGAAAATATAATTAACTTTAAGTCCTTTGTAACTTTACAAATGTCGTCTATATAGAGATTGAACAATTTTTGGTCGCAGTATTGATCCTTGAGGTTCACCGCAAGATATATTTAGCGTTGTAAACATGTGTTTGCCATGCTTCATGTACTGTTTCCTGTTGGATAGGTAGCTTCTTACCCAGTTTGAGATCAACCCTCTGATTCCATACCGTTGTAATTTGTTAAATATGTGGATAAAAGTATTAATATTATGAATATGAAGAACATAATTTGTCTGACAAAAAGTCCTACAAAATGTTATAAGGAAACTATATGTAAATGCAATGACACACTCAACTGTCGTTAAAAAAGGCAAAACACAATCACTGATATTCTAGAATTAAAGTATTCATCTTGATGTGATGGATGGAACATTTGTCACTTCACTGATTACTGAAACCAAACGCTCCGTGCAGCACAACGTTCCAACTTTTTTGAGGACCTCAGTAACCCGAATTCACGGCCTGTGATCCGGCGGTCGTTGGTCGAACAAGAGTTGTCATGCAGTGTTTCAGTCAGTGCTGCATGTCTCCATCAGGACACACTCAGCAGCATGTCCACTTTGCCGTGACTTTGTTTACTCGGCCCGTACACAACGTCAGCCGGCCACAGGCTCTATTAGCCGAGCGATCGCCCACCTCTGCTGAGTGCTTCTTATTGTATACGCTCAGAAAGTGCTGCATTTAACTTCACGTAGTCATTTTGCACACATTTTACAGAGATGCAAAAGTGTCTTGAAAGGCAGGATGTTTACACGCCAACGTCCTGCATGGTTCTACGTGACGAGGATGCGTCTCGCTAAATGTTCCCAAGCGGCTGCAGCAATCAGCACAGTCCAATAAAACTATATATATATAGCTTTCAGAAAAAACACAAGAATAAACAAGAAGCAAACGTTTAATTTGCACTTAAATGGAATCAAGGAGCTTGAGGCCTTGCTGCGGTCAGCCTGATGACTTAATAATATGGCGATAAACACAACTATCAATCAAAGCCCCTGACAGGAGGTACAGTCCAGGAGAAAATACAAGCTGTAGGCGCTTATTGAGGCGCAGTATGAGTGTGTGTCTATACAGGTGGAAAGCACTGAGGTGTTATGTTTATTTACAGTGTTTGATAACAACTTTATAATCAAATGGTCACTAAGCAGATTGGCCAAGAGGCATTTTCAGATCAATTATTTTCATTGGACATTCACTATTTTACTCACTAGTGATTGTGCCCCACCAAATCTGCCTGGCAACAAGTGGGCATCTGGGTGTCTGACTTAACATCAACCAATAACATTTAATTTGTTATTACCAAATCGCAGGCGGGATTGATGGTGATTGTGAAGTTATTTGAGGTTTTATGAAGGGAACAGTTTGACCCTGGAACGGATGTTAAAGTCGTAATAGTGTGATTTTTTTTTCTACATTTAAAACACTTCCTTGTGGTCGACATAAAATGTAATGGTGGTTCTTTGGTCAAAATGTTGCATAGATTTAGTTTTACAAACCATCTTCAAGCCGCTTTCTGGCTGTCTCTTCAGAATGTGCAGGTTTAAGAGAGGCCTTTAAGGGGAACTGCACTTTTTTTATTTTTTTATTTTGCCTATCATTTACAATCCTTATGAGAGACAAAAAAAAAATAAAGGATTTGGGTTTTTGTTGCATTGTAATTTGTAATAATCGGTTCGTTCTGGCTAACATCCATCCATCCATCCATTTTCTACCGCTTATTCCCTTTGGGGTCGCGGGGGGCGCTGGAGCCTATCTCAGCTACAATCGGGCGGAAGGCGGGGTACACCCTGGACAAGTCGCCACCTCATCGCAGGGCCAACACAGATAGACAGACAACATTCACACTCACATTCACACACTAGGGCCAATTTTTAGTGTTGCCAATCAACTTATCCCCAGGTGCATGTCTTTGGAGGTGGGAGGAAGCCGGAGTACCCGGAGGAAACCCACGCAGTCACGGGGAGAACATGCAAACTCCACACAGAAATATCCCGAGCCCGGGATTGAACCCAAGACCACTCAGGACCTTCGTATTGTGAGGCAGATGCACTAACCCCTCTTCCACCGTGAAGCCCGTTCTGGCTAACAATGAAGCTAATAGGATAAATACATTCTGCCTCTAAATCACTTCGGAAATGCATTCAAAAACCGCCAACAATACTTCATTTACATTCAGTAACCTGCATATTAACCAAGCTGTAGCGACATTGTTATTGTAAGATCGAACACTGAGGAACTATTTTTCTAGCGTAGTAACACATCGTCTTGCTAGCGACTGCGTCAACAACTGAATGGCTTTTTAGTTTGTAATGCACAACACAATGCTATAGGACACCAATCTGAACTGAGTAAAAACATGAACATTCATATTACAGTATCTGTAAAGTATTAGTATGTTTTGTTTATACACAGCTAGCTCGACAGTTTATGCACTATAGTGTACGGTGATGTGCTGCATGTATCATGATCAATATCAAAGTGACTCACTCAATGGACAGTTGTCCGTTTGGTCCAGCTGGCCGGGGACATTTGTTTCCGGTTTAGCTTGGGTAAGCCCGCCATTTATGTCGGCACAGTTTGGCTACAAGCTCCACATTTACACCATCAAGTCACGCCAACCTCACTCTCTCGGCTTCCGTCTGCTCCAATATATCACTCTCTCTTCATGCTCCCTTCGATAAGCAGCAATTCATCCTCAGTATATTCAGCTTCAAAAAGATAAGGTTGTGAATCCTCATATGTCCAAAAATAGCAATCTTCATTGTCTTTTACCAAGTCTGCCATGATTAAAACATACATGTATTTGTTTGAACACACATTTGTTGCCGGAAATTGGAAGTACATCGTTATGGAAACGGAAATAAATGCGCTGAAGAAATAAGGTCTGGTAATGCATAAAATGACCAAATATGGTCATTTGGGTCATTGGGTGCACTATCAACTTTAGTCATACTTGCCAACCTTGAGACCTCCGATTTCGGGAGGTGGGGGGTGGGGGGTGGGGGCGTGGTTGGTGACGTGGTTAAGAGGGGAGGAGTATATTGACAACTAGAATTCACCAAGTCAAGTATTTCATATATATATATATATATATATATATATATATATATATATATATATATATATATATATATATATATATATATATATATATACATATATCCTGAAAATATGCAAACAAAACTGTGTTTAGATAATTGATACTTCAAACTTGCATAAATAAATATTAAGGAGTATAACATAACTTGACTTCTGAGAGCTTCAAAATGTAATGAATAAAATGCTAAAGTTGTTGATGTCGTTGTGGCTTGTGCAGCCCTTTGAGACACTTGTGATTTAGGGCTATATAAATAAAGATTGATTGATTGATTGATTGATTGATAAACAAGCAATTATTTTAATAATTAAATATGGTCATTTTAAATGAATTATTATGATAATTTAAAATTAATTATTTCAAATATGTTTATTTTAATGTATAATTCTATGGCTGGATGTAATAAGGAGTCAGAAAAAATACAAATAAAAATACAATTAATTTTGATGTTTTTAGCAAAATATAGTAAAAATGTATTTAGTTTTTTGTTTTTTTTTATTAATAAATGTATTTATTTTTAGGTAAGATAAACATAATAATACAATTTATCTCTAGTCTGGATGATTTAGTTCTTGTCACCCTGTTCTCCCGTCATGAAAAAAGGCTGTCCTCACTCAGGTCCGCATGGAGCTGGAGGGTGTGTGGCCTCCAGTTCCGGCTGAAAATCGGGAGAATATTTGTCCCGGGAGATTTTCGGGAGAGGCGCTGAATTTCGGGAGTCTCCCGGAAAATTCGGGAGGGTTGGCAAGTATGACTTTAGTCACCAGTAGTGTTGAATATCTTAAAATGTATTTTGCAGTAATTCCAACTTTGACCACAGGGTAGGGTGGCGCTTTCCATCATTTTTAGCAGACTGCACTGCAAAATGATTAAGCCCCCCCCCCCTCTCACGCAAGATCCACCCAGGAACGAGGCCATATGAAAACCCTTCCCTATTGTAGCACAATTTTTTCGTAATGCCAATATGGGGGGGAAAAAGAAAGAAGGAAATTTAATAAAAATCAAAATAAGTCCTAGAAAATACAACTAAACGAACAAATCAGTAAAAAAATTTTGACGAAAAATAAATAATCACTGTAAATAAAATAAGGAATATCCATAACAATAGTGAAAAGACATAAATAAAAACTAAAATGTCCAGCTCCGCTTGTGGTAAAACGCCAACGCAGATAAATGTGTTTTTAATGAAGATTTAAAAGTCTCAAGAGATGTTGTAGCGCTGAGATTCAGAGGGAGAGCGTTGCTACTGCAAAAGCTGGATCACCTCTGGACCTTGGGCACACTAGAAATACTGATATGGTTAGAATTGCATGCAATGAAAAAAAAACAGTGGTGCACTTCCACTGTAATGGTGCCAAAACATGTATAACGAGTACATTGGAAATAGTGTTTAGCATGTTTTGTAGGCCTACAGCGTTTACAGCAGATCTCAGGTAAAGGAAATCCTAAACTCCCGCTTATAGAAAGGTGCGCCTCTGTGGCAGCTATTCTGTCTCCCAGCTCGCCACTTGTAGCAGACCGTGGCTCATTTCCTTCCTTGCGTGACTCTGGAGTGTAAACACACGGCCAGAGTGACTCATCACTATTTCTCACTTCCACGCTCTGATATAAACATACAGATGGGTCAGGGGTCATTCTGGGGTAAGCGTATGGGCGGTGGTGGGGTTTAGATGGGAGTGGGGGGTCGGGGGCTAGCAAGACATCTTCCATTCTCCAAAGAATTCACAGCTTCCTGTGGCCAAAGCCGCATGCCTGCCCACTCCAGTCTAGAGGAAGCAGAAAGAGAAACACGGTTAGAAATAGCGAGCGAGACCTGGTGATAGATTGTCTTCTTTGCTGTACTGCGTGGAAAGAATGTAGATTTGATGTATGTGCGTTCATCTTCTTGGAGTGATGCAGATGGGGGTGTGGCTAAGTTCAATCGTGTGGCGACAATTAACTTCATTCCTTCTCAAACTGATTTATAAGACGTGAAAAGTGTGTTTATGTGCAGCGGCCAGCCTGTCTTTGGAGACGAATGACACTTTAGAATGGAAGGGATGTCTTTAGTAAGCCCTGATCACTTCAGCCTCACGTGGCTGCTGGAGGCCACATTGGGGGGGGGTTAGACATTTCCTGTCAGGCCCCGATGAGAATAAGGGCCAAATACAGTGCAACATCAATCACTTGGCACTCCACGGCTTCCCCAATGCCATTGTTACACAGCAGGAAATGGACCGGTAGCAGGTGGAAATAAAAAGTGCTTTGACATCGACAGCATTAGGGCCAAGAGTCCTTTCAACGTTCAAACAAGCGAACACACACACACACACACATATATATATATATAGGAACGTTACAAACTTACGACTTACAGTCAACTAAACAATCTCATAACAGGTCAAATATAAGCACTTTATAAATATTGTGCCTTAACCATGCTTATTATGAGATGTATTTATTGAACAAGCTGCAGTAGCTTGCAATGGTGTAGAAGTGATGCATCATGCTGAGAAGTCTTCCTATTATTTCGCCCATATTCATCTACATAAGAGGGGACAAAATATTACAAAAACTTATCAGTATGATGCCGTGGAGTTCTACACGACTGTAACGTGCAGAGGAGCCTGGTGTTTCCTATACATTAGTTTATTTGTGGCGGCCCGCCACGGTTACATTTTTTACTGTCACAGAAAAAAATTGGTGTCCATTCTCTTTTAATGGATTTTTTTTTTTATGTAACCATATAAGAATCCACTGAGATCAAGATCTCTTTCACAAGGTGACCTGGCCAAGAGGTCAGCACATGTCACAGAAAATGTGACAGAAAGGTGATAGATTTGGGCGTGGTCACCCTTGCTCCAAATTTAAACATCTTATGATAAACTTAGACTTAGACAAACTTTAATGATCCACAAGGGAAATTGTTCAACACAGTAGCTCAGTTACAATGATGGAAAGTGTAAGGATGGAAAGGACAATGCAGGTATAAATAGACTAATATAGCGCTAAAAAATCTAACATATGTACAAATATATACATAATATGTGTACAGAATAATATATATACAGATATATTATATTGTGTCTATAACATATATGCAATATATACCAATGACCATGTACAATATTACAGTATATACAGTATATGTGACCCAATTGGACTGTCTGTATGTTTGCCACTTCAACTCCGTACAGTAAGTGACATCTAAGTGACATCTTTACTCTGCTTCTTAAGACAGCTGACGTGGTCGCGGTTGATAATGCTTTTGTTCATCAAAATATTGATGTATCAGACGTTCATTATTATCATTTTGCATGCAGCCCAGGTTGTGTTAGAAGACAAATAAATCAATAACTTCATGTTCTGTTGCTCACAAAGGTGTAAAGAACATGAGATAATGTTGCACACTTCTTTTCATACAAACCAAAAAGCTTAGTTTTACTCGCCCACACACTGTCAAAGCAAATTGTGCAAACCAGACTACTTAAAACCTACCACTTTATCTGGGAAAATACACCACAAGACTTACCTGCGCAAGTATGTTTAGCTTTTTATTTGACTTTATCGAGGGGGTTTTTTACACCTAGGGATGGGTACTGAATTCGGTACTTTTGGTACAGACCAAATTCCATGCAAACGAACAAGTGCCGATTCACGTAAAATCAAACAGTCACATTTATCCATAACTTTGTTGCACATGACATCACCTGCGCTCAAGCACTTGGCGGGCAAACAGTATATGTAGCAGATTAGCTCTGGGTAATGTTGCAATTTTCCATGCCAAAAGAGTGATTTTACATGGCAATTTCAACACCTCCTATTTTGACAATGAAAACTACAACTAAGATGCATGTCATAATCAAACAGCTGGTGTGTAAGAAGTACAATACTTAGAGGCAGGCAAACACATTCAGGGCTCAACAAAAGACTAAACTGGCACATTCATCTTAATGGCAGAGACAACTTCTTAACTCTACAGCAACACACAGAACACAACCGATATGAATCCATACTTGCAAATGCGACTAAGAAGTGCAAGATATAACAATGGACAGCACCGTTGTCATTATCAGCTCAATGTATAAACAAAAAAATAGATGTTATTATTAAACAAATTAACATGTATTACTACTTGAACAAACACAAAAGCACCAAAAACTGAAAACTGGTGTTTGCAACTTCCTCACAGTAAAGTTTCTCAAAGCAAAAACTATAATAACAATACCACCGGCTAGCAATTAGTGGTTTAACAGAACACATTTGTTTGACAATTGTCTATATTTTTCACAATTACAAAGTTCGTCATAAAAAATGTTTACCGGCCCGAATAAAATGATTGGTGTTTACGGCGGTCACTCACACGGTCTCGTCAACACGTACGTACAGGGAGCGCATGCATACATACAAAAGCAGTCCAAGAGAAGCGACAAACAATTTGTAGTCATGTTGTAGTTTTATGATAGATTATACATTCAATGACAGCTAACGCTAGCTATCCAAATTGCTATGTTTAGCTAAGAACACCTAAATGTGTTACGTACGTACGTAATTACATACGAGAAGTTGTGAGAGGGCGGGATATATTGTGTAAAATACATTGCACCCCCTAGGCATCTGTATATTTGTTGCAAACAGCCCCTTTAAGTACCAGTATTGATTCCCAAGAATCGGGAATTTGGACCGTATCGGTTCAAATGTGAAAAGGTACCCATCCCTAATGACTCCACAGACGGATACTATTGATGGCGAAGAGGAAAATATGATAACTGGCATGGAACCACAAATAGAATCTATTGGGACTCCAAAAACATTTGGGCGTCTTAGTACAAAATGCATGGGTAAGGATGGGTATCAAATTTCGTACTTTAATAGGCACTGACCCAAGTCGGTCGGTACTACCAGGTATTAAAATCAAACGGTGCCATATACCTTTGTGGCATGTCATATCACGTCCAGTTGAAAACTTGGCCTTGACTTAAGAACTTGACCGGAAAATAAGCACTCAAGCAGCACTCAGAGTAGCCAAACTGCCTCTCGGTAATGTTACAATTTTCCATGCCAACAAAGCAAGAAGTAAGGATTAAAATTTCTAAGAGCGCTCGCTCTATGCTAATTTACACTGTATTTGCCATAGACATGCTAAAGATTATCATTAGCCATTTTACAGTGTAATTTCATCACCTCCAAATTTGGTAATGAAAACTACAACTAAGATGCATGTTACAATCAAAGTGGTGTGTAATAAAGACACACAGAGAAGAAACGACTAGCACATTCAACTTAATGGCAAAGACTACTTCCAGACTATGGCAACACACCGTTGTCTATACAGTACTGCCATTTCACATTTTGGAAAAGCAATTGCATGCAACATCTACATCAGTGACGTGCAGTCACTGGAGGCAGGTGAGGCGGGGCCTCACGTGCCATCATGGAAAGAAAAAATATGTAAAAAGAAAAAAAAAAAATTTAATTGTTATATGTATCAAGTGATTATACTATAAAGTTATTTTCCATTTAACTTTACCAGTTTTAGATTATTTTTATTCAAAATCGCTGAATTTTCACATTTGCCGTTCAAATACTGAGAAGAGACGGTGCGGTGAACAGCAGCCAGTTGAGGCACGTCACTGCGTTGTGCCTCACCATGGATTGCGGACTCGGCTAACTGCTGGCCTGCTGTGTAGTGAGACCGTATTGCTATATGAACTATATTATACATTTCCATAGTTTAGTTAGCTGAGGTATATAATGTACAGTGTATTTTGTCAACAACTGTATGTGTGTAACGTATTTCTTGTGCTGAGCGATCATAAAACGGCTGCAAAAGATGCACTGGCTGTGGCTTGCAGTAATCCCGCCTCCTGCACCCCCGCCGTAGAATGCACCCCCTGACCAGAGTGTTATATCAACTAAAGCCCACACTTAAACTTTCCATGTGCAAGATTGAATCTATTTAAAAAAGTTATTTCATAAGAAGCCAAAAAGTGCAAAAACAATAATGTTCGTGTTGGAGGAGTTGTGAATGACTGCAGGGCCACAACATTAGGTACACCTGCAGACTGCAGGTGTACCTAATTCACAACTCCTCCAACACGAACATTATTGTTTTTGTACTTTTTGGCTTCTTATTAAATAACGTTTGTAACCTATTTTTATGGGCTTTCCTCTTTGTGATGTTAAGTTCCTGTTATGCGCTGTTATACAGTATATGCCTTGAGCTCTTATTTTGAAGGCGCTAAGAGCGGAAGTGATGACACGTTGGAGTGGAGCGGAGGTTTTTGAAAGAAGGTAAATAAAGTGGTCCTCGGGTAAACTGGAGCCTCCGTGTTTGTTATTTTGTAGTTTCATACAGTTTAGGCGACATTTATAAACCCTCGGTTACACTTTTTTAAATAGATTCAATCTTGCACGTGGAAAGTTTAAGTGAGGGTTTTAGTTGATATAACACTCCCGTCAGGGGGTGCATTCTACCGCGGGGTGCATTAATCCAGCACAACAGCGGCGCATGGACTTCATTTATAAGTAAAGGTAAGACCATAATAAAGTTTTTTTTATTAAATGTGCTTTTTTGTGTGCTACAATTTGTATGTGTAAAGTTAAAGTTAAGTTAAAGTACCAATGATTGTCACACACACACTAGGTGTAATGAAATTTGTCCTCTGCATTTGACCCATCCCATTGATCACCCCCTGGGAGGTGAGGGGAGCAGTGGGCAGCGGCGGCGCCGCGCCCGGGAATAATTTTTGGTGATTTAACCCCCAATTCCAACCTTTGATGCTGAGTGCCAAGCAGGGAAGAATGCTGGTATGAGCTTTTAAACATAACCCGTTAACTGCTGCCAATCAAATGGTGAATAAGATACTCTTTAGGGTTCATATGTTTGTAAATCTGACTGTGATGAAGTCAGTGCCTCACCAGCCATGAACCTCACCGCACGTCACTGATCTACATAATAAAGTACAGTACAGTACTTGCAAATGAGACACAGAAGTGTAATAAAACAACAACTGGTCAGCACAGCTCAGAGTTAAACGTTGATTTTTTTTAAACATTTACAATTATTAAAACATTTGAACATACAAGAACATGCAAATGTGTACCGTTAAGTACCGGGAATTGGACCCGTATCGATTCAAATGTTAAGTGTACCCAACCTTACCTACAGTACATATTATATTATAAATAGTCAATAATAGATGCAATGATTGGTAGCACGGTGGAACAGGGGTCAGTGTTGGTGCCTCACAATATGAAGGTCTTGAGATCGACCCCTGGGCTCGAGGAAATTTGGGAGGAGTTTGCATGTTCTCTCTGTGACTGCGTGGGTTCCCTCCGGGTACTCCGGCTTTTCCTCCCACCTCCAAAGACATGCACCTGGGGATAGGCTGATTGGCAACACTAAATTGACAGTTTTACATAACAATTTCCTATAAAGAAATGGATTCTAAATTCGAATACATGTGAGTGTGAATGTTGACTGTCTATCTGTGTTGGCCCTGCGATGAGGTGGCGACGTGTCCAGGGTGTACACGCCTTCCGCCCGATTGCTACACGTGGTAGAAAATGGATGGATGGATGATGTAAAAAAAAAAAAAATCCTTTGTTGAGTCTTTTAAGACAGTGGTTCTCAACCTTTTTTCAGTGATGTACCCCCTGTGAACATTTTTTTAATTCAAGTACCCCCTAATCAGAGCAAAGCATTTTTGGTTGGAAAAAAAGAGATAAAGAAGTAAAATACAGGACTATGTCATCAGTTTCTGATTTATTAAATTGTATAACAGTGCAAAATATTGCTCATTTGTAGTGGTCTTTCTTGAACTATTTGGAAAAAAAGATATAAAAATAACTACAAACTTGTTGAAAAATAAACAAGTGATTCAATTATAAATAAAGATTTCTACACATAGAAGTAATCATCAACTTAAAGTGCCCTCTTTGGGGATTGTAATAGAGATCCATCTGGATTCATGAACTTAATTCTAAACATTTCTTCACAAAAAAAGAAATCTTTAACATCAATATATATGGAACATGTCCACAAAAATCTAGCTGTCAACACTGAATATTGCATTGTAGTGAATGGAATAGCCTACTTGATTTGATGTTCAGTTTATGAACTTACATTCATATTTTGTTGAAGTATTATTCAATAAATATATGTATAAAGGATTTTTCAATTGTTGCTATTTTTAGAATATTAAAAAAAAATCTCACGTACCCCTTGGCATACCTTCAAGTACCCCCAGGGGTACGCGTACCCCCATTTGAGAACCACTGTTTTAAAAGACTGACATTTCAATGCCATTCTGCCACTTCAACATCTGCTGCTCTAAAAGAGAACCTTTTTTTTTATTTTGGTATGTCACTCCATTAAACTTCATGTTTTTTTCCACCCTTTACAGGTTTGCGCTGGACACAAAACTGCCACATGTTTTAATTGCAGCCTCTCCCTGCTTTCTTGCCATCCCCGCCACTCTTCATGTGGGATGGAAGCCTGAGACCTGGCAGGGTGGCTGTCACATAATGCCCACGC